>NW_026575924.1:0-90000 GCF_028641065.1 Leucoraja erinaceus | reverse complement strand
AATTATAAAACATGAATTGAACAGATCACTACATTTTAAAAAGTATTTGCACAGTATCCAACTGCAGGGGTGTTCACCAACCTGATTAGTGCGGGTGTCAGGGGTTATGGGGAGAAGGCAGGAGTATGGGGTTAGGAGGGAGAGATAGATCAGCCATGATTGAATGCTGGAGTAGACTTGATGGGGCCGAATGGCCTAATTCTGCTCCTAGCACTTAGGAACTCTAAAACCAAATTAACTCACAATACACTTCACGAATAGCAACAAGTGACTCATGAAAGGGCCCGTCCCACTTGGCCTTTTCTTCAGCGACTGTCGGCATCATTGACTGATGTATCAGGTCACCGAAAAATCCGCGGCGTGACCACGTATTGGAGCGCGGTGGTTTTTTCACGTGTCGTGACATTGGTTTTTTGTCACCGCTGGTTTTCGAAAGTGACGCCGGCAGTCCGCGGGAAAAAAAAAAAATCGCCAAGTGGAACAGGCCCCTTTGCTTAAAGCAGAACCAGCTGACTAACTTGTTCCTCTGCTGGTGTTTCAAGTTGGTGCCTTGCTTTCCTGAGCTGCCAGCTTTACTTTTTTACGCCGTCCCCCTGTTCCGAACAACCGACCACGAGACCCCCCCCAATCCATGCGAAGACCATGTCCTGCCATCCAATAAGGTAAGACACAAAAAAGCTGGAGTAACTCAGCGGGGCAGGCAGCATCTCTGGAGAGAAGGAATGGGGGACATTTCTGGTTGAGACCCTTAAGGAAAGGGTGACGTTTTCTGCACAAGTTTCATTCATTTGTTCCATATCTCTCTGCAATACCGTCTATATCTTTTCCCTCTCCCCTGACTCTCAATCTGAAGAAGGGTCTCGACCAGAAACGTCACCCATTCCTTCTCTCCAAACATAGAAAATAGGTGCAGGAGTAGGCCATTGGGCCCTTCGAGCCTGCAACTAATTTCTATGTTTCTATGTTTCAATATGATCATGGCTGATCATCCAACTCAGTATCCAGTACCTGCCTTCTCTCCATACCCCCTGATCCCTTTCGCCACAAGGGCCACATCTAACTCCCTCTTAAATATAGCCAATGAACTGTGTGGCCTCAACTATCTTCTGTGGCAGAGAATTCCACAGATTCACCACTCTCTGTGTGTGAAAAAAAAATGTTTTTCTCATCCCAGTCCTAAAAGATTTCCCCCTTATCCTTAAACTGTAACTCCTTGTCCTGGACTTCCCCAACATCGGGAACAATCTTCCTGCACCTAGCTCAGTCCAACCCCTTAAGAATTTTGTAAGTTGCTATAAGATCCCTCCTCAATCTTTTAAATTATAGCGATGCTAGAATTCAAAGATTCAAAGATGCTGCCTGTCCCGCTGAGTTACTCCAGCTTTTTGTGTCCATCTTCGGTTTAGATCAGCATCTGCAGTTGCTTCCTACACACGGTTGAGAAGGTCACAGTTTGCACCAGCTTTAGCCCCCAAGATCTCTCGTGCTCCCTGGAGATCTGCAAGCTCCCTCGTTACATTCTCTTCCCCAGTGCAGGCAGCGGCCCAGACGACACAGGCCGTGAAACGCACTCCTTGCTTCCCCAGCCGCTGGTACTCACGTAGACAGACGCAAAATGCTGGAGTAACTCAGCGGGGCAGGCAGCATCTCTGGAGAGAAGGAATGAGCGATGTTTCGGGTCGAGACCCTTCTTCTCCCTGACATTTCAGTTTAGCTGAGCTTAGTTTAGTCTCTCTACATAATTGTTCTATATCTCTCATTTCCCCTTTCTCTGTCTCAATTAAATCAAAAAGTTCCCCGTACTCTCCCTGGAATTCTCTGCCTCAGAGGGCGGTGGAGGCCGGTTCTCTGGATACTTTCAAGAGAGAGCTAGATAGGGCTCCTAAAGATAGCGGAGTCAGGGGATATGGGGAGAAGGCAGGAACGGGGTACTGATGGGGATGATCAGCCTTGATCACATTGAATGGCGGTGCTGGCTCGAAGGGCCGAATGGCCTCCTCCTGCACCTATTGTCTATTGTCTTGGCTGATCTATCTCTCACTAAATAAATACGTAATCGCTACGTGGAAAATATCCATCTCCATCTCCATCACCAGTTGCATCTACAGCTATTTCCTGAAACGTTCCTTCTCCCCAGAGATGCTGCCTGTCCCGCTGAGTTACTCCAGTATTTCGCGCCGTTCTTGGAATGAACCAGCGCGCGCGGTTGCTCCCGACACTGGTACTTACGACATGGTTTTCATCTCTTTCTTCTCAATCTCGGGCCGGGCGCGGTTCAGCACCTTGAGGAAGTCGGACGTCTTGGCCCTCATGCGGGTGTGGATGTAAGCCTGCAAAGTGACACAGCGGTTGGCAAACCAGGGACGGTGGCACAGCGGGTAGAGCCGCTGCCTCGCAGAGCCGGAGACCCCACGGGGTTCCATCCCGACCGCGGGCGCTGCCCGCACGGAGTTTGCACGTTCTCTCCCCGTGGGGTTTCCCCCGGGTGCTCCAGTTCCCTCCCACACTCCAAACATGTGCAGGGCTGTACGTTAAATTAGCTTGGTAAAATTGCAAATTGTCCCCAAGATTGTTAAAAGCTTGGACACACTAGAGGCAGGAAACATGTTCCCGATGTTGGGGGAGTCCAGAACCAGGGGCCACACAGTTGAAGAATAAGGGGTCGGCCATTTAGAAAGGAGACGAGGAAACACTATTTCTCTCAGAGAGTTGAGAGTCTGCGGAATTCTCTGCCTCAGAGGGCGGTGGAGTCCGGTTCTCTGGATGCTTTCAAGAGAGAGCTAGATAGGGCTCTTAAAGATAGCGGAGTCAAGGGATATGGGGAGAAGGCAGGAACGGGGTACTGATTGGGGATGATCAGTCATGATCATACTGAATGGCGGTGCTGGCTCGAATGGCCTACTCCTGCACCTGTTGTCTATTATTATCTATTATTTCTCTTTGCTCTATCTGTTGTATTTGAGACACGGTCCAAAGCTGATCACAATAATCCAAATGCGGCCTGACCAGTGCTTCTATAGATCGGCCATGATTGAATGGCGGAGTAGACTTGATGGGCCGAATGGCCTCATTCTGCTCCCGTAACTTCTGAACTTATAAAACCTCGCCATTACATTGCTCCTCATTGTCTCTGTAAAGGTGCATCCTTTCATCCAGGGGCGGCTGTGCCCTCTGATCCTAGACTCTCCCACGAGATACACCAACACCAATTCACATCCGGAAACAAACCGGGCAAGATCAAAACAGTGGCGGCTGGAGCAGGTTGGAGACTCGGTGACTCACCTTGGAGCACTTGATGTGGTAATGCAGGTAATCCCTGAAGGTGTGGATCAGGTTGATGGTGTTGTCACGGGTGGCAGGGTTGGTGTGTCGTGGGAACAGCACTGGTAAAACAGAAGCATGGATGTTAACGGTGGCTCACAGTGAGTGGAGGGGGGGGAACCCGGCTGGCAGCCCAGCCGGCAGTCCCACCACACAAGCCCACCAGCCCACCACACAAGCCCACCAGCCCACCACACAAACCGACAGTCCCCACCACACAAGCCGACCAGTCAAGCCCACCACACAAGCCCACCAGCCCACCACACAAGCCGACAGTCCCCACCACACAAGCCGACAGTCCCCACCACACAAGCCCACCAGCCCACCACACAATAGACAATAGGTGCAGGAGGAGGCCATTCGGCCCTTTCAGCCAGCACCACCATTCAATGTGATCATGGCTGATCATCCCCAATCAGTACCCCGTTCCTGCCTTCTCCCCATATCCCCTGACTCCACTATCTTTAAGAGCCCTATCTAGTTCTCTCTTGAAAGCACCCAGAGAACCGGCCTCCACCACCGTCTGAGGCAGAGAATTCCACAGACTCACCACTCTGAGAGAAAAAGTGTTTCCTCGTCTCCGTTCTAAATGGCTTACTCCTTATTCTTAAACTGTGTGTAGCCCCTGGTTCTGGACTCCCCCAACATGGGGAACATGTTTCCTGCTTCTAGCGTGTCCAAGCCCTTAACAATCTTATATGTTTCAAGCCGGTAGTCCACCACACAAGCCGGCAGCCCAGTGGGACGGCACGGCGGCAAGAGCCACTGCCTCACAGCGCCAGAGACCCGGGTTTGATCATGACTACAGCTGCTGTCTGTACGGTGTTTGCACGTGTAGGAAGGAACTGCAGATGCTGGTTTAAACCCGAAGATGAGACACAAAATGCTGGAGTAACTCAGCGGGACAGGCAGCATATCTGGAGAGAAGGAATGGGTGATGTTTCGGACTTTGAAGAAGGGTCTCGACCCGAAACGTCGCCTATTCCTTCGCTCCATAGATGCTGCCTCACCCGCTGAGTTTCTCCAGCGATTTAGTCTACCTTACACTGTACACAGTACTCTACAATGCACCGTCATAGAGAGAGGAAACAGGCCTTTCGGCCCATCTTGTCTGTGAACGACCAAGATGCACCATTTGTCCACATCCCTCTAAACCTTTCCTATCCATATACCTCCTTTGGGAGGCACGGTGGAGAAGCGGGTGGAGCTGCTGCCTCGCGGTGCCAGAGACCCGGCTGTGATCTCGACTCCGGGTGCTGCCTGTACGGAGTTTGCACGTTCTCCCCGTGGGTTTCCTCCACACTCCACAGGCGTGCGGGTCTGTACATTGCCCCGACTGTGTCAGGAGTGGTTGAGAGAGTGGGATAGCATTGAACTAGTGTGAACGGGTGGTCACTGGTCGGCGTGGACTCAGTGGGCCTTTGCCATGCTGTATCTTTAAATAAATCACGCCCTTTACACCTTGTTATTCTACCTGCCTCAACTACTTCCCCTGACCACAGTGTAATAAAGGTACTAAAGTCAGGAAGTCTTTGTATCCCCAGAGGAAGCAACTTCATAAAAGGTTCCCAATTTGATTTTTGTTCCATATTTATTTAATTGTTATAAACAATAGACAATAGGTGCAGGAGTAGAGGCCATTCCGCCCTTCGAGCCTGCACCGCCATTCAGTGTGATCATGGCTGATCATCCCCAATCAGTACCCCATTCCTGCCTTCTCCCCATATGTCGACTCTGCTATCTTTAAGAGCCCTATCTAGCTCTCTTTTGAAAGTATCCTGAAAACCGGCCTCCACCTGAGGCAGAGAATTCCAGACTCACAATTCCAACTTCAAATAGCCCTTTGCTTTCCCTCACTCTCCTTCCCTCTCTCTCCATCCCCCTCCCCTCTCCCCAGTTCTCTGACCAATCTTACTGCCTGGTTAAGGGCCTGTATCCTGTACGAGCAAATTCAAGAGTTCTCCCGAGTTTCCCCTGATTCGAACTCGGAGATTTACGGTAATGGCCGCTCGTAGGTACTCGGGGCTCTCGTGGACATTTTTCAACATGTTGAAAAATCTTCACGAGTATTCACGAGCTTACCGCGTTTCCCCCGAGTACCTGCCGTTAGCGTCACGAGCCGCCAAGAGACGCCCCCGAGCTCCGGCGTACCCGCGACGTACATTCTACGTGCTTACCCCGAGTTTGATTTCTTTTAAAAACTCGGGAGAACTCTTGAATTACCTCGTACAGTGGGACAGCCCCATAAGGGTCTGGAAAGACGCTGGAAAAAAATCGAAGGCAGACAAAAATGCTGGAGAAACTCAGCAGGCGAGGCAGCGTCTGTGGAGCGAAGGAAATAGGTGACGTTTCGGGTCGAGACCCTTCTTCAGACTGATGTCGAGACCCTTCTTCAGACTGATGCGGTGGTGGGGGAGGGGCGGGTTCCCGCCCCTCCCCCACCTCCGCATCAGTCTGAAGAAGGATCTCGAACCGAAACGTCACCTGTTGGACTTGTACACTCTGGAGTTTAGAAACATAGAAAATAGGTGCAGGAGTAGGCCATTCGGCCTTTCGAGCTTGCATTCAATATGATCATGGCTGATCATCCAACTCAGTATCCCATCCCTGCCTTCTCTCCATACCCCCTGATCCCTTTAGCCACAAGGGCCACATCTAACTCCCTCTTAAATATAGCCAATGAATTGTGTGGCCTCAACTACCTTCTGTGGCAGAGAATTCCACAGATTCACCACTCTGTGTGAAAAATGTTTTTCTCATCTCGGTCCTAAAAGACTTCCCTATTATCCTTAAACTGTGTGACCCCTTGTTCTGGACTTCCCCAACATCGGGAACAATCTTCCTGCATCTAGCCTGTCCAACCCCTTAAGAATTTTGTACGTTTCGTTTCTATAAGATCCCCCCCCCTCAATCTTCTAAACTCTAGCGAGTAGAAGGACGAGAATAAACCAACTTAGTTTATTGTCACTGGTAAAGCTTTCCACGGCACCCAATCAACTAAACCGCACGTGGATGGCGGGGAGCGTGGACTTACCGAAGGTGATGTATCCGATGTTGTCGCCCACGGCAGCGTCGGTGTCCTTCAGCTCGAGGGGGGGCTCGCGGTGGCTGAACAGCACCTGGGGGGCGGTGTGGCTCGCACGTCGACCCTCCTTGAACTCCTTCGAGGTTCATGGAAACAAAACACATCAGCGGCGGCACAAACTACACGGATTGTCATAGAAACATAGACAATAGGTGCAGGAGGAGGCCATTCGGCCCTTCGAGCCAGCACCGCCTTTCATTGTGACCGTGTCTGATCACCCCTATCAATAACCCGTGCCTGCCTTCTCCCCTTATCCCTTGACTCCACTAGCCCCTACAGCTCTATCTAACTCTCTCTTAAATCCATCCAGCGACTTGGCCTCCACTGCCCTCTGTGGCAGGGAATTCCACAAATTCACAACTCTCTGGGTGAAAAAGTTTCTTCTCACCCCAGTCTTAAATGACCTCCCCTTTATTCTAAGACCGTGTGGCCCCTGGTTCTGGACTCACCCAACATTGGGAACATCCAGCTTGTCCAGTCCTTTTATAATTTTATATGTTTCTATCAGATTCCCCCTCATCCTTCTAAACTCCAGTCGCTTGTGTCCTTTTCAGGATGGACGATGACAACGATGTCAACATTTGTAGCAAGATGGACAAAGAGGTCATTCTGCAGTTGCACAGAGCCCTAGTGACACCACACCTGGAGTATTGTGTGCAGTTTTGGTCCCCTAATTTGAGGAAGGACATTCTTGCTATTGAGGGAGTGCAGCGTAGGTTCACCAGGTTAATTCCCGGGATGGCGGGACTGTCATATGTCGGCGATAGAATGGAGCGGCTGGGCTTGTACACTCTGGAGTTTAGAAGGATGAGAAGCGTTGAAACATATAAGATTATTAAAGTCCGTCCAAGGATCACCAATGAGGTCGATAGTAGTCCAGGACTGCTCTGACCAACTGTCCGCGCTAACCAATAGACAATGGACAATATGTGCAGGAGCAGGCCATTCGGCCCTTCGAGCTAACACCGCCATTCAATGTGATCATGGCTGATCATCCCCAATCAGTACCCCGTTCCTGCCTTTACCCCATATCCCTGACTCCGCTATCTTTAAGAGCCCTATCTAGCTCTCTCTTGAAAGTATCCAGAGAACCGGCCTCCACCGGCCTCTGAGGCAGAGAATTCCACAGACTCACAACTCTCTGTGAGAAAAAGTGTTTCCTCGTCGCCATTCCAAATGGCTTACTCCTTATTCTTTCCCAGTGGGGAGAGAACACTCGAATTACCTGATGACCAGCCATGATCGTATTGAATGGCGGTGCAGGCTCGAAGGGCCGAATGGGCTACTCCTGCACCTAATTTCTATGTTTCTATGTTTACCCTGGCCAGCCACTCACAAACTGGAAAGGCTGACTATCTGAAATAGGCAAATTCAATAGATCAGTGCCACGTATTCAGATAGAAGTCACGGTAAACTTGCGTGTGACTGAAAGAACAATGTTTAGTGTGAAACAAAGGCATTTAATATTAAATGACTCTCAAATCAATTTCCTCACCGCAGATTAAACAAATGCAAATTTGTATGCACAGGTCTGAGGCTAACCTGGCTCCCACGAGGAAACAAAGAGCTGTCTTTCTCTGGCTTCAAATTACAGGCAATAATTATTAACAGGAAGAGAAAATGGGAACCAGAGCATGGCACCGTTTGTAGCGCTGGCTACCCTGGTATACGAAGGGACACGCATGCACGCACACACACACGCACGCACGCTCACTCTCACACACGCACGCACGCACTGACACACACGCACGCACGCACTGACACACACGCTCACTCTCACACTCGTACGCACGCACACACGCTCACTCACTCTCACACACGCACACATGCACACACTGACACACCACACATGCACACACACACGCTCACTCACTCTCACACACGCACACACTGACACACCACACATGCACGCACACACACACACGCTCACTCACTCACTCTCACACACGCAAGCACGCACACACACACGCTCGCTCACTCCCTCTCACACACGCACACACCGACACACCACACATGCACGCACACACACACATGCTCGCTCACTCACTCTCACACACACTGACACACCACACATGCATGCACGGACACACACGGACGCACACACACACACACGGGAACACACACACACACACACACACTGACACGCACACACACGGACACACCACACACACTGACTCACACACACACTGGCACACACACACACTGACACGCACACACACACACACACACCACACACACACACTGACACACACACACACACACACACACACACACACACACACACACACTCACACACACGCACGCACGCACACACCACAGATGCACGCTCACTCACTCACTCGCACACAGACACTCTCACACATGCACGCACGCACACACTGACACACACACGCTCACTCACTCACTCTCACACACAGACACACCACACATGCACGCACGCACACTACTGTTTTCGGAGAGAGGAGGAGAACTTCTCATACTTTCTCAGATTTTGCAGTGTAGTATAAAAATATAGTTTAAAACAAAATATAACAATATATATATATATATAACTATATATAAAAATAGCAATAAATATAACATAGCAATCCCAGGGATAACATTTCCACACAATGTTCACACAGGTGGATGTATGGGACAAGCTGCCAGAGGAGGTAGTAGAGGCTGGCACTATCCTAACATTTAAGAAACAGTGAGACATAGAAACAACGAAAATAGGTGCAGTAGTAGGCCATTCGGCCCTTCGAGCCATTCAATATGATCATGGCTGATCATCCAACTCAGTATCCTGTACCTGCCTTCTCTCCATACCCCCTGATCCCTTTAGCCACAAGGGCCACATCTAACTCCCTCTTAAATATAGCCAATGAACTGTGGCCTCAACTACCTTCTCTGGCAGAGAATTCCACAGAGACAGGTACATGGATAGGAAAGGTACACAGAAATGCTGGAGAAACTCAGTGGGTGCAGCAGCATCTATGGAGCGAAGGAAATAGGTAACGCTGAAACCCTTCTTCAGACTGATGGGGGGGGCCCACACATGGATAGGACAGTGTCTTAAACACACAGATAGGGCAGGTTTGGAGGGATATGGGCCAAGCGCAGGCAGATGGGACTAGTGTAGATGGGACGGTGTGTGTGAGTTGGGCTGAAGGGCCTGTTTGCACGCTGTATCACTCTATGAGTCATGCTGGCCAGCGGGGCTCACTGGCTTCGATTGTCCTACCTGCATGAAGACTTTCCCAATCACCACGTCATCATCATCCTTGAAGACGGTGCTGAAGACCACGGTCACGCGGTCCTTCTTGGCCTCCACGTACCTGCAAGGTTCAGATTAGTTTTACTTTAGATCCCTACAGTGAAGATGCGGATCACAGATATATGTCCGAGACACTACATTTGGAAAACATTAGGTTTGTCTTGGCGGCAAAACCAGATCAATTTCTCAAGACACGGACACCCTTCACCGAATTCCTACAAGAATAGTATGGTGCAACACAAATTTAAATTTAAATCCGATGCTGGTTGGGCGAGGTGGGCGGGAGACGAGGGGCAAGATTTATCTCCACTTTTCTTTTCCTTTTCTCTTATTTCTATATCTTTCGGCCAAACTACTTTGGTAGTTCAGGGGCCTTTCCTTTGTTCTTTTTCGACCGATCTTTTCACTTTTCACTTTTTCCCTTTCTTGTTCTCTTTTTTTTTCGGGTCTCTGAAATGTTAAAAATGTTTTGGCGACCCTGATATGGTGCCTCATTAACCAATGGGGGGGGGGGGGGGTGTGGGGGGGTGTGTGTGTGTGTGTGTGTGTGTGTGTGTGTGTGTGTGTGTGTGTGTGTGTGTGTGTGTGTGTGTGTGTGTGTCTCTGTGTGTGTGTGTGTGTGTGTGTGTGTGTGTGTGTGTGTGTGTGTGTGTGTCTCTGTGTGTGTGTGTGTGTGTGTGTGTGTGTGTGTGTGTGTGTGTGTGTGTGTGTGTGTGTCTGTCTGTGTGTGTGTGTGTGTGTGTGTGTGTGTGTGTGTGTGTGTGTGTGTGTGTGTGTGTATGTGTGTGTGTATGTGTGTGTGTGTGTATGTGTGTGTGTGTGTGTGTGTGTGTGTGTATGTGTGTGTATGTGTGTGTGTGTGTGTGTGTGTGTGTGTGTGTGTGTGTGTGTGTGTGTGTGTGTGTGTGTGTGTGTGTGTGTGTGAGACCAGCGATCCCCGCACACTAACACTATCCTACACACACTAGTGCCAATGTTTACATTTACACCAAGCCGATTAACCTCCAAACCTGCGTGTCTTTGGAGTGTGGGAGGAAACCGGAGCACCCGGAGAAAACCCACGCAGGTCACGGGGAGAACGTACAGACAGCACCCGTAGTCGGGATGGAACCCGGGTCTCATTTGCTGTAAGGCAGCAACATTACCGTTGCACCATGCACTCGCATATGTGACAAATTAAAATAGAGCGATAGACTGTGGAAACAGACCCTTCAGCCCAACCTGCCCACACCGGCCAACATGTCATCTGGACGACTTTGGCCCATATCCCTCCAAACCTGTCCTATCCATTTGGGATAGTCCCAGCCTCAACTACCTCCTCTGGCAGCTTGTTCCATACACCCACCACCCTTTGTGTGAAAATGTCACCCCTGAGACTACCATTAAATCCCCCCCCCCCCCCCCCCCCCCGTCTGCTCCTCGATGCCCCTACTCTGGGCAAGAGACTCTATGCAACTTCTACATCTATTCCTCTCATCATTTTATATAGATTAAATGTTATAGAATGTTAAAGAAAGAACTGCAGGTGCTGGAAAAATCGAAGGTAGGCAAAAATGCTGGGTAAACTCAGCGGGTGAGGCAGCATCTATGGAGTGAAGGAATAGGTGACGTTGCGAGTCGAGACCCTTCTTCGAAGGAATAGGTGACGTTTCGGGTTGAAAAATATAAGATTGTTAAGGGTTTGGACACGCAAGAGGCAGGAAACATGTTCCCGTTGTTGGGGGAGTCCAGAACCAGGGGCCACAATTTAAGAATAAGGAGTAAGCCATTTAGAATGGAGACGAGGGAACGCTTTTTCTCACAGAGAGTGGTGAGTCTGTGGAATTCTCTGCCTCAGAGGGCATTGGAGGCCGGTTCTCTGGATGCTTTCAAGAGAGAGCTAGATAGGGCTCTTAAAGATAGTGGAGTCGGGGGATATGGGGAGAAGGCAGGAACGGGGTACTGATTGGGGATGATCAGCCATGATCACATTGAATGACAGTGCTGACTCAAGGGGCCGAATGGCCTACTCCTGCACCTATTGGCTATTGAGACCCTTCTTCGAAGGAATAGGTGACGTTTCGGGTCGAGACCCTTCTTCGAAGGAATAAATGATTAAATGAGAAGGGTCTCGACCCGAAAAGTCACCTATTCCTTCTCTCCACAGAAGCTGCCTCACCCGCTGAGTTTCCCCAGCATTTGTGTCTACCGTAAATGTTATCGAACGATTAATAGACGCATGCGCCGTGTCCCGTTGCCCTGCTCTGGCCAGGCACTCACAGGGTCTCGTCTTCACGGTAGTGGATGAGGGCGCGGCTCTCCCCCTCCTTGCCTTCCTGCTGGAAGTTGAAGTACTTCTCGAAGACGGAGGCGAAGCAGTTCCTCTTCAGCATGCCCGCCTGGTGCACCACCTCCGCCTTGTTGGGGGGGATGCTGTCCAGGTCAAAGAGCAGCGACACGTTGTAGCCTGTGGGACAAAAACACCAAGACAATAGACCATTACGGGGTCACGGCCTTTATAACAAGAGGAGTCGAATATCGGAGCAAAGAGGTAATTCTGCAGTTGTACAGGGCCCTAGTGAGACCACACCTGGCGTATTGTGTGCAGTTTTGGTCCCCTAATTTGAGGAAGGACATTCTTGCTATTGAGGGAACCCAGCGTAGGTTTACAAGGTTAATTCCCGGGATGGGGGGACTGTCATATGCTGATAGAATGGAGCGGCTGGGCTTGTACACTCTGGAGTTTAGAAGGATGAGAGGGAAATCTCCTTGAAACATATAAGATTGTTAAGGGTTTGGACACGCTAAAGGCAGGAAACATGTTCCCGATGTTGGGGGAGTCCAGAACCAGGGGCCACACAGTTTAAGAATAAAGGGTAAGCCATTTGGAACCGAGACGATGAAACACTTTTTCTCACAGAGAGTGGTGAGTCTGTGGAATTCTCTGCCTCAGAGGCCGGTTCTCTGGATACTTTCAAGAGAGAGCAAGATAGAGCTCTTAAAAATAGCAGTCAGGGGATATGGGGAGAAGGCAGGAACGGGGTACTGATTGGGGATGATCAGCCATGATCACAGTGAATGGCGGTGCTGGCTTGAAGGGCCGAATGGCCTCCTCCTGCACCTGTTGTCTATTGTCGCCCGCCCCCGGGCGGGGTTAGAGAGGGACGACGCGCTGTCCACGGGCACTCTGGGGGATTTTCGGGACGGCAGGGCAGCAAGCATTGTAAAAATGCTGGAGAAACTCAGCGGGTGCAGCAGCATCTATGGAGCGAAGGAAATTGTTGTTTTGTCTTGTACTATGGTGGTGGCTTCTGTGTTGTAAATACTATTTTAATATTTGAATAAATATTTTTGATGAGAAAAAAAGACAACGGGTGCATTCGGCCCTTCGAGCCATTCAATATGATCATGGCTGATCATCCAGGGTTATAGGACATTCAATACCCCGTTCCTGCCTTCTCCCCATATCTTTCACAGCCCTATCACAGAGGGAGAGTGGGGAATCTCTGGAATTTTCTGCCACATTGAAAAAAGCTTGAGAAACCAGTTCATTGGCTAGCATCTAAGAGGAGCGAGTTAGATGTTGTTTTTGTGGCTATGGTGGGGCTTCTGTGGGGTATGGATAGAAGGCAGGTACGGGATACTATTTTGGATGATCAGCCACGGATCATATTGAATGGCCGGTGCCAGGCTCGATCAGGGCTGAATCATCCTATTCAGTACCCCTCCTTTCTATGTCCCCATATTTTTCACAGCCCTATCTAACTCTCTCTTTCAAATCCATCCAGTGACTTGGCCTCCACTGCCCTCTGTGGCAGGGAATTCCACAAATTCACAACTTTCTGGGTGAAAAAGTTTTTTCGCACCTCAGTCTTAAATGACCTCCCCTTTATTCTAAGTCTGTGGCCCCTGGTTCTGGACTCGCCCAACATTGGGAACATTTTTCCTGCATTTAGCTTGTCCAGTCCTTTTATAAGTTTCTATAAGAAATTCATTCGTCCTTCTAAATTCCAGTGAATACAAGCCCAGTCTTCCCTATCTTTCCTCATCCTGGGGATTAACTTGGTGAACCTACGTTGCACTGCCTCAATAACAAGGATGTCCTTCCTCAAATCAGGAGACAAAAACTGCATATATCCCCTCCCCTTCGCAGCTCTCCCACAGCCCACTGTCTCCGCCTCTTCCTTTCCTCCCACCCCCCCCCCCCACATCAGTCTGAAGAAGAATCTCGGCCCGAAACGTCACCTATTCCTTTGCTCCATAGATGCTGCCTCACCCGCTGGTATCTCCAGCACTCTAGTCTACCTTCTGCATATATCGGAGAATGCAGTATAATGTGGATAAATGTGGATAAATGTGAGGCAAAAACAGGAAAGCAGACTATTATCTAAATGGTGGCCGACTAGGAAAAGGGGAGATGCAGCGAGACCTGGGTGTCATGGTACACCAGTCATTGAAAGTAGGCATGCAGGTGCAGCAGGCAGTGAAGAAAGCGAATGGTATGTTAGCTTTCATAGCAAAAGGATTTGAGTATAGGAGCAGGGAGGTTCTACTGCAGTTGTACAGGGTCTTGGTGAGACCACACCTGGAGTATTGCGTACAGTTTTGGTCTCCAAATCTGAGGAAGGACATTATTGCCATAGAGGGAGTGCAGAGAAGGTTCACCAGACTGATTCCTGGGATGTCAGGACTGTCTTATGAAGAAAGACTGGATAGACTTGGTTTATACTCTCTAGAATTTAGGAGATTGAGAGGGGATCTTATAGAAACTTACAAAATTCTTAAGGGGTTGGACAGGCTAGATGCAGGAAGATTGTTCCCGATGTTGGGGAAGTCCAGGACAAGGGGTCACAGCTTAAGGATAAGGGGGAAATCCTTTAAAACCGAGATGAGAAGAACTTTTTTTCACACAGAGAGTGGTGAATCTCTGGAACTCTCTGCCACAGAGGGTAGTCGAGGCCAGTTCATGGGCTATATTTAAGAGGGAGTTAGATGTGGCCCTTGTGGCTAAGGGGATCAGGGGGTATGGAGAGAAGGCAGGTACGGGATACTGAGTTGGATGATCAGCCATGATCATATTGAATGGCGGTGCAGGCTCGAAGGGCCGAATGTCCTACTCCTGCACCTATTGTCTATGTTTCTATCTGTTTGAACAGCATTCAGAACAAAGCTCGTCACGGCTGTTTGGTGCCAGCAACTATAAAACTACAGCTGAAGCTGAATGTTGGGATTCACAGACTGGGAGACTGAAACTGCATTGTCAACAGTCCTTTGTACATTGACAGAGAGATGAGCCCCATAGCAATAGGCCAAACAATCCCCTCTAAACATATCGTTGATGCCACACCCGCTGTGCAAACAGGATACACAACAGGAGCAGCTCAACCACACAATCCTCGACAGTCACTGGTCAGACCAGCGTCACGTGGCAGGTTGGTCCGGTGACGACACAGCTCGCACCTGTACAACGTGAGGATTAAAGCCCTGTCCCACTGTACGAGTTTATTCAAGAATTCTCCCAATTTTGTTAGTCCTTGCTGTCTCCTCCCATCCCTCAGCCCTCGGGCTCCTCCTCCTCCTTTTTCCTTTCTTGTTCCCGCCACCCCCCATCAGTCTGAAGAAGGGGTTCGGCCCGAAACGTTTGCCTATTTCCTTCGCTCCATAGATGCTGCTGCACCCGCTGAGTTTCTCCAGTATTTTTTGTCTACCTTCGATTTTCCAGCATCTGCAGTTTCCTTCTTAAAGAGTTTATTCAAGAGTTCTCCCGGGTTTCCCCTGATTCAAACTGGGAGATTTACGGCAACGACCGCTCGTAGGTACTCGGGGCTCTCGTGGACATTCAACATGCTGAAAATCTTCACCAGTCTTCCCGAGCTTACCGCGTTTCCCCGAGTACCTGCCGCTAGTGTTACGAGCCGCTAAGAGACATTCCCGCTACGTACATTCTCCGTGCCGACCACAAGTTTGATTTTTTTTTCAACTCGGGAGAGCTCTTGGAATGAACTCGTGCAGTGGGATCGGGGCAGATGCACCCCCCCTGAGAAACTACAAACTCCAGGGAGTAACTCAGCAGGACAGGCAGCATCTCTGGAGAAGGAACGGATGACCTTTCGGGTCGAGGCCCTTCTTCAGACCTGAAACGTCGCCCTTTCCTTCTCTCCACAGAAGGAGTCAGGGGATATGGGGAGAAGGCAGGAACTGGGTACTGATTGGGGATTGGGGATGATCAGCCATGATCACATTGAATGGCGGTGCTGGCTCGAAGGGCCGAATGGCCCTCCTGCACCTATTGTCTATTGTCATACTGTATGCAATGACCTGATCGGGGGCTGCAGGCTCTGTTCAGGTTTAGTGTCACGTATACTGACCTAGGGGAAAGCATGGTTTTGCATACAATCCACACAGATCAGAGAGTCAGAGTCAATTTAATTGTCATTTGGACCCCGGAGGTCCAAACGAAATGCCGTTTCTGCAGCCATACATTACACACAAATAGACCCCAGACACAACAATAATTGCATTTAACATAAACATCCATCACATAACTGTGATGGAAGGCCAAATAAACTTATCTCTCCACTGCACTCTCCCCCCCCCCGATGTCAGAGTCAAAGTCATAGCCCCCGGCTGGCGATGGCGATTGTCCCGCGGCCATTAAAGCCACGCCGTGTGGTGCGAGGTCGCACACCGGGTCTTGGTGTTAGAGCCCCCGGTGTGCGCTCGCCGAGTCCGCGGCCATTCCAGCCGCGCGGGGCAGTAATGTAGGCCCCGCTCCAGGAGCTCTTCAACCCCGCAACTCGGGCGGGAGAAGTCGCCGTTGCAGGAGCCCTGAGAAGCGGTCTCCCTCCAGGGAGCCGCGGGCTCCCGGTGCCGTCGTCCACAGACCCGTCGTTGGAGCCTCCGACTCTCCGGCAGCAGCAGCAGCAGCAGCAGCAGCAGCAGCAACGACAGCAGCAGCAGCAGCGCTCCTCCACCGCTCCACCCGCTCCGGACCCGGCCAGCTCCGCGACGGCAACGGTGAGTCGACACCAGAGTCCCCGGCTTCTTCCTGTTGGAGGCCGCTCCTCGTTACGGCCTCAACGACACCTGAGACCCGACGAGAAAAGGTCGGGTCTCCAGTGCAGGGAGAGATTCAAAAAGTTCCCCCCCCTCTCCCCCCCCACCCACCCCACCCCCCCCCCACCCCCCACACACACACACCCCAACATAAAATAACAAACACTACATAAAAACACAGACAAAAAATAATAAAAACGCGGACAGGCTGCAGAGGCCGCTGCTGGCCAGAGCCGCGCTGCCTACCGGAGAATCAGATCATTCAAAACAGGTAAAATGTATTTTTATAGCCACAGATGCAAACTCAGCGACTTTCTAGTCTTGCTCACGGTCCTACAAGTAATCGCATCACCCAGGCACATCCTGAATTTGTCTGAAGAAGGGTCTCGACCCGAAACGTCACCCATTCCTTCTCTCCAGAGACGCTGCCTGTCCCGCTGAGTTGTAGACAATAGACAACAGGTGCAGGAGCAGGCCTTTCGGCCCTTCGAGCCAGCACCGCCATTCAATGTGATCATGGCTGATCATCCACAATCAGTACCCCGTTCCTGCCTCCTCCCCATATCCCCTGACTCTGCTATTTTTAAGAGCCCTATCTAGCTCTCTCTTGAAAGCATCCAGAGAACCGGCCTCCACCGCCCTCTGAGGCAGAGAATTCCACAGACTCACCACTCTCTGTGAGACAAAGTGTTTCCTCGTCTCCGTTCTAAATGGCTTACCCCTTATTCTTAAACTGTGGCCCCTGGCTCTGGACTCCCTCAACATCGGGGACATGTTTCCTGCCTCTAGCGTGTCCAAACCCTTAATAATCTTATATGTCTCAATAAGATCCCCTTCTAAACTGCAGAGTGTACAAGCCCAGCCGCTCCATTCTCTCAGTTACTCCACCATTTTGTGTCTATCTTCATCGCCATAACCTCCTCTGGCAGCTCGTTCCACACACCCAGAGCCCTGTGTGTGAAACAGTTGCCCCTCAGGTTCCCATTAACTCTTTCCCTCTCTCACCTGAATCCCATGTTGCCTGGCGCTCGACTCCTCAACTCTGGGCAAGTGTGTGTGCACATACACACACTGTTACACTCATAATTTTACACACCTCTGTAAGATCACCCCATAGCCTCCTGCACTCCAAGGGATAAAGCCGTTGGCTGCCCAGCCTCTCCCTGTAGCTCTGGCCCTCGTTTAAATCGAAGGTAGACACAAAATGCTGGAATAACTCAGTGGGAAAGGGAGAATCTCTGGACAGAAGGAATGGGCGACGTTTCGGGTCGAGACCCTTCTCTCCAGAGATGCTGCCTGTCCCAGCCGAGTTACTCCGGCATTTTGTGCCTCCCTTCAACCTACAAACCCGCAAGTCTTTGGAGTGTGGGAGGAAACCAGAGATCCTGGAGAAAACCCACGCGGGTCACGAACAGACAGCACCCATAGTCAGGATCGAACTTGGGTGTCTGGCGCTGTGAGGCAGCAACTCTACCACTGTGCCGCTCTGATCTGAGTTCCCCGACTGACAAAGACCAGTGTGCCAAAAGCCTTCCTTGCCTCCCTATCTACCTGCAACGCCACTTTTACTGTACTCCCTGTACACACATGACTGTGTGGCTAGGTTCAGCTCCAACTCAATAATTAAGTTTGCTGATGACACTGTGGTGGTGGGCCTGATCTCAGACAATGATGAGAAGGCCTACCGGGAGGAGATGGCTGATCTAGCACTCTGGTGCCAGGATAACAGCCTCCTCTTGAACATTAAAAAAACGAAGGAGCTGATCGTGGACTTTAGGAGGGCACATCATCCGAGGACATACACTCCATTAAGGATAAATGGGGATCCTGTGGATAGGGTGAACTGTTTTAAATATCTGGGAGTCCACATCTTCGAGGATATGACATGGGCATCACACGCCTCAGCACTCGTGAGTAAGGCAAGGCAGCGCCTTTACCACCTCAGGCAATTGAGGAAATTCAGAGTGTCTCCGAGGATCCTCCAGTGCTTCTACGCAGCGGCGGTGGAAAGCATCTTGTCCGGGAACATTACCATCTGGTTTGGGAATTGCTCTGCCAAGGACAAGAAGGCTCTGCAGAGAGTAGTGCGTTCGGCCGAACGCACTATGGGAACTTCACTCGCCCCCCTGCAGGAACTATACAACAGGAGGTGCAACTCCAGAGCAAATAAAATCATGAGAGACCCCTTCCACCCCCGCAACGGACTGTTCCAGCTGCTACGGTCAGGCAAACGCCTCCGTTGCCATGCGGTGAGAACGGAGAGGTTGAGAAGGAGTTTCTTTCCAGAGGCAATTCGGACTGTAAACGCCTATCTCACCAGGGACTAACTCTACTGAACGTTTTTCCTTCCATTATTTATTATGTAAAAGAATATGTGTGTTATGATTGTGTTTATAATTTGTTTGGTTGTTTTGTTGTTTGTCTTTTGCACAAAAGTCCGCGAGCATTGCCACTTTCATTTCACTGCACATCTCGTATGTGTATGTGACAAATAAACTTGACTTGACTTGACTTTCAGGGAGAGTACACATAGAAACATAGACAATAGGTGCAGGAGTAGCCCATTCGGCCCTTCCAGCCACAACCCCGTTCAATATGATCATGGCTGATCATCCACAATCAGTACCCCGTTCCTGCTTTCTCCCCATATCCCTTGATTCCGTTAGCTCTAAGAGCTAAATCTAACTCTTTTGAAAACATCCAGTGAATTGGCCACCACTGCCTCCTGTGGCAGCGAATTCCACAGATTCACAACTCACTGTGTGAAAAAGTGTTTCCTCATCTCAGTCCTAAATGGTTTACCCCTTATTCTTAACTGTGTGACCCCTGGTTCTGGACTCCCCCACCATCGGGAACATGTTTCCTGCATCTAGCCTGGCAAATCCCTTATTAATTTTATATGTTTCTATAAGATATCCTCTCATCCTTCTAAATATCAGTGAATTCTGTGAAAATCATGCAGATGCTGGGCTTCAGATCCAGATTATAACTTCAAATTATAAAAAGACTGGACAAGCTAGATGCAGGAAAAATGTTCCCAATGTTGGGCGAGTTCAGAACCAGGGGCCACACAGTCTTAGAATAAAGGGGAGGTCATTTAAGGCTGAGATGAGAAAAAACGTTTTCACCCAGAGAGTTGTGAATTTGTGGAATTCCCTGCCACAGAGGGCAGTGGAGGCCAAATCACTGGATGGATTTTAGAGAGAGTTAGATAGAGCTCTAGGGGCTAGTGGAGTCAAGGGATATGGGGAGAAGCCAGGCACGGGTTATTGATAGGGGACGATCAGCCATGACCACATGGCTGGCTCGAAGGGCCAAATGTTTCAGTCAAATTCTGATTGAAAACTATATTTTTCATATTAAATCCATTGTAATTATGCCACAGAAACATAGAAAATAGGTGCTGGAGTAGGCCATTCGGCCCTTCGAGCCTGCACCGCCATTCAATATGATCATGGCTGGTCATCCAACTCAGTATCCTGTACCTGCCTTCTCTCCATACCCCCTGATCCCTTTAGACATATTGTATATATGGAGTCAGAATCATACAGCATGGACAGAGGCCCTTCAGCCCAACTCATCCATGCTAGCCAAGATGTCCCATCTACACTAGTCCCACCTGCCTGCATTTGGCCCATATCCCTCTAAACCTGTCCTGTCCATATACCTTCCCAAATGTCTGTTAAATGTTGTTATAGTACCTGCTGCAACTACCTCCTCTGGCAGCTCGTTCCATACACCCACCATCCTCTGTGTAAAAACATTGCCCCTCAGGTTCTCTCTTAAATCTGTCCCCTCTCTACTAAAATCAATGTCCTCTGGTCCTCGATTCCCCTACTCTGGGCAAGAGACTCTGTGCGTCTACCCGATCAATTCCTCTCATATTTTATCCACCTCTATAAGATCTCCCCTCATCCTCCTGCGCTCCATGGAATCGAGTGCTAGCCTGCCCCAACCTCTACCTGTAGCCCAGACCCTCAAGTCCTGGCAACATCCTCGTTAATCCTCCCTGCACTATTTCAAGCTCAATGGCAAGATAGAGGTGTTACACTTTGCGGGGTCAAATGTCAGTTCTAAATGGCCTACCCCTTATTCTTAAACTGTGACTCTGGACTCCCCCAACATGGGGAACATTCTTCCTGCATCTAGCCTGTCCAATCCTTTAAGAATTTTATATGTTTCTATAAGATCTCCTCTAATCCTTCTAAATTCCAGCGAATACAAGCCCAGTCGACCCATTCTCTCAGTAAATGACAGTCCCGCCATCCCGGGAATTAACCTGGTGAACCTACGCTGCACTCCCTCAATAGCAAGAATGTCCCTCCTCAAATTTAGGGGTCCAAAACTGCACACAATGCGCGAGATATTTAAATATCTGGGAGTCCACATCTCCGAGGATATGACATGGGCATCACACGCCTCAGCACCCGTGAGTAAGGCAAGGCAGCGCCTTTACCACCTCAGGCAATTGAGGAAATTCAGAGTGTCTCCGAGGATCCTCCAGTGCTTCTACGCAGCGGCGGTGGAAAGCATCTTGTCCGGGAACATTACCATCTGGTTTGGGAATTGCTCTGCCAAGGACAAGAAGGCTCTGCAGAGAGTAGTGCGTTCGGCCAAACGCACTATGGGAACTTCACTCACCCCCCTGCAGGAACTATACAACAGGAGGTGCAACTCCAGAGCAAATAAAATCATGGGAGACCCCTTCCACCCCTGCAACGGACTGTTCCAGCTGCTACAGTCAGGCAAACGCCTCCGTTGCCATGCGGTGAGAACGGAGAGGTTGAGAAGGAGTTTCTTCCTAGAGGCAATTCGGACTGTAAACGCCTATCTCACCAGGGACTAACTCTACTGAATGTTTTTCCTTCCATTATTTATTATGTAAAAGAATATGTGTGTTATGATTGTGTTTATAATTTGTTTGGTTGTTTTGTTGTTTGTCTTTTGCACAAAAGTCCGCGAGCATTGCCACTTTCATTTCACTGCACATCTCGTATGTGTATGTGACAAATAAACTTGACTTGACTTGACTTGAGTGTGCGGATGCACAATTTCATTTCAATGAAGAGGAAGAAAGTTACCTGATTCAGGGGCCACAAGGTAAGAGCCATATACTCGCTTCAGCAGCTGCAGGGACAGAGGAGAGAGAGAGTTAATGACAAGGGAGGCCATGTTCCAGCACCAACACCGTCATAGAAACATAGAAAATAGGTGCAGGAGTAGGCCATTCGGACCTTCGAGCCTGCACCGCCATTCAATATGATCATGGCTGATCATCCAACTCAGTATCCTGTACCTGCCTTCTCTCCATACCCCCTGATCCCTTTAGCCACAATTGAATTGAATTGAATTGAATTTCCTTTATTGTCATTCAGACCTTACGGTCTTAAAATGAATGTATTTAAAGGGCCACATTTAACTCCCTCTTAAATATCGCCAATGAACTGTTGCCTCAACTACCTTCCGCGGCAGAGAATTCCAGAGATTCACCACTCTCTGTGTGAAAAATGTTTTTCTTATCTCGGTCCTAAAAGATTTCCCTCTTATCCTTAAACTGTGACCCCTTGTTCTGGACTTCCCCAACATCGGGAACAATCTTCCTGCATCTAGCCTGTCCGACCCCTTAAGAATTTTGTAAGTTTCTAGCGAGTACAAGCCGAGTCTATCCAGTCTATGAAAGTCCTGCCATCCCAGGAATCAGTCTGGTGAACCTTCTCTGTGGCTTCTCTATGGCAAGAATGTCTTTCCTCAAATTAGGAGAGCAAAACTGTACACAATACTCCAGGTGAATATCAAACCCAAACATACAGCACCCAAAGATTGCCCACGTCTTATACAGTTTAGTTTACTGTCAGCTTATCGAAGTGAAAAGCATTTTGTTGTGTGCTAGCCAGTCAGCGGAAAGACTATACCTCAGGGTGCAAACGGCGACTTCTCCCGTCGAAGAGCTCCTGGAGCAGGGCCTGACATCACCGCCCCGCGCGGCTTAGAATGACCGGGACCCAAGACCCGGTGTGCTACGTGGCTTAATGGGCCCGCCATGCGGCCTTTTCTAGGCCATTGGAGAGATGTTATTTGGGCCTTTTGAATGAATTTATGTAAATTTTGTAGAACAAATCCTATTTGTTTGTAATTTATTAATACGGCATTTTTTGTTCCAAATGACTTTAAATTATTTTTATCTTGTTTAAATCTTCAAAATGAATGTATTTAAGATTGTACACTTTAAAAGAAGATTCTGATTGAAACAAAATAATCGCTCAGGAAACCCGACTGACAGGGGCCACAATTAATAAACATTAATTTTTTACAGAGAGTCTGTGGAATGTTCTGCCTCAGAGGGCGGTGGAGGCCGGTTCTCTGGATGCTTTCAAGAGAGAGCTAGATAGGGCTCTTAAAGGTAGTGGAGTCAGGGGATATGGGGAGAAGGCAGGAACGGGGTACTGATTGGGGATGATCAGCCATGATCACATTGAATGGCAGTGCTGGCTTGAAGGGCTACGCTGCATCCCCTCAATAGCAAGAATGTCCTTCCTCAAGTTTGGAGACCAAAACTGCACACAATACTCCAGGTGTGGTCTCACTTTTCGGAGTGGCGGCGCGGCTCTGGCTGCAGCGGTTCACCAGCAGTCCCGTTTGTTTTGTGTGTTTTGTGTTGTTTATTTTGTTTTGGTTAGTCTAGTTTTTGGTTTTTAGTTTGTGTTTTGGGTGGTGGGGGTTGAAACGGGGTTTGCAGTCTCTCCCTGCAGGGGAATGCGACCTTTTTGTCGTATTCACCTTCTCTGCCTCCGTCTGCGCTGAGGCCTAATGGAGCTGACGACCTCGAAGTCCCGTCAGGACCTGCCTTGAGCTTGCTCCCGTGAGGGTGGTCCGGCTCAGGGCTGGAAGAGGTTGGGACGCTCCCGTGAGGGCGGCCAGCCCGAGGGTGGAACGAGGCTCCCGTCGGAGCGGCCGAGCTCGGGAAGGTGCGGCGCTCGCAGCTCGAGGGAGGTTCAGCGCCCATGTCGGGGCGGCCCGGACAGAGGGAGAAGCGGCGCCCAAGTCGGGGCGGCCCGGTCCGGGGGAGGTTCGGCGCCCATGTCGGGGGGGGCCCAGCCCGAGGCTGAAGACGGCACAGTACTCACGTGAGGGTGGCTGGGACGGTGTTCTGGCGGTGGTGGCCTGAGTCCGGGGTTCGGCCGCGGGCCAGCGGCTGCGTCTGCAGGACTGGTGGGCGGCAGCTTCAACCACCCCGGGCCGCGGTGTTTGAGCCGCGGGACTGTTTTTATCATCGCCCGGGGGTTATTGCCTCAGTGCAGAGGGAGAAGAGGAGGGAAGAGACTGCAGACCTAAGACTTTTGCCTCCATCACAGTGAGGAGATGCTGGGTGGACTCACTGTGGTGGATGTTAATATGTGTTTATTGTTGTTTTATTGTATTATATGTATGACTGCTGCAATTTCATTCAGACTTCGGTCTGAATGACAATAAAGGCTATCTATCTATCACTAGGGCCCTGTACAACTGCAGTAGGACCTCTTTGCTCCTCTACTCAACTCCTCTTGTTATGAAACATGGAAAATAGGTGCAGGAGGAGGCCATTTGGCCCTTGGAGCCAGCACCGCCATTCATTGTGATCATGGCTGATCATCCCCTCAATAACCCATGCCTGCCTTCTCCCCATATCCCTTGATTTCACTAGCCCCTAGAGCTCTATCTAACTCTATCCATGAAGGCTTTCTCCACTGCCTGCTGTACCTGCCTGCTTACTTTCATTGACTGAGGCAGCGGCAGCGGCGACCCGACCTCGGAGGATCAGCCGCGAGCCCAGTGGACGACATCGTCGGGAGCTCGCAGGTCACGGGTTGGTGACCTGTTCTCCGGAGCTCCCGCAACAACAGCTGCGTCCGCTGGTCTGGAGGGCGGCAGCTGCGACCACCCCGGGCCGCGGAGTTGAACCGGCCCGTTCGCGGAGCTCGGATTCAGCCGCGGGACTGACATCACTTACCATCGCCCGGCGGAGTCACAGCATCCGAGGCCTGGATCGCCTCGGCACAGAGGGAGAACAAGGAGGGAAGAGACAAAGACTTAAGACTTTTGCCTTCCATCACAGTGAGGAGGTGCCTGGTGAACTCACTGTGGTGGATGTTGCTATATTTAAGAGGGAGTTAGATGTGGTCCTTGTGGCTAAAGGAATCAGGGGGTATGGAGAGAAGGCAGGTACGGGATACTGAGTTGGATGATCAGCCATGATCATATTGAATGGCGGTGCAGGCTCGAAGGGCCGAATGGCCTACTCCTGCACCTAATTTCTATGTTTCTATGTTAATTTGTGTTTAGTGTGTGTTTCTGTCATTTTCACTATATGTAGGACGGCAAGGCAACAACATGTCGTTCAGACCACAAGGTCTGAATGACAATGAAGGCTACTTTGACTTTGAACAAGGAGCCCCAGATCCCGTTGTACTTCCCCCCTTTCCCACACTGTAGGTAATAATCTGCCTTCCAGGCACAGTGCTAATACGGTGCCCGTGATGTATCGAGGGGCGGAACAGCTCACTTCTGCTTCTGCTTTTCTCGGCTGGACTGGGCCGGTTGCAACGGGGAAAGTAGGAAGCTTGCGAGTTTAGAAATGAAGTCAGCACTTCCTGCTTCTGGCAGCGCAGGGTAAAACACCATAAAAGGCAGTACGTGCTTCAGCCAAACCACAGGCGCACACCACCACATGCTGGGACTCGCTGCACTCAACAGGACCAGGCTTCCTGCAACCCCGCCTCACCCACGGCTCCACTCCATGCTCTCAAAAAACGAATTTACATTGATAAAAATGCTGGAGAAACTCAGTGGGTGAGGCAGCATCTGTGGAGCGAAGGAATAGGTGACGTTTCGGGTCGAGACCCGGAAGGGTCTCGACCCGAAACGTCGCCTATTCCTTCAAGACACAAGGGTCTCGACCCGAAACGTCGCCTATTCCTTCGCTTCATAGGGTGCCTCACGGTGAGACCACACCTGCATTTTCTTGCGTGCAGATTTCTTTGGTCTCCCCAATCTGAGGAAGGACATTTGATTGCCATAGAGGGAGTGCAGAGACTGTTCAGCAGACTGATTCCTGGGATGTACGGACTGTCTGATGAAGCAAGACTGGATCGACTTGGTTTATAATCTCTAGAATGTAGGAGATTGAGAGGGGATCTTATAGAACCTTACAAAATTCTTAAGGGGTTGGACAGGCTAGATGCAGGAAGATTGTTCCCGATGTTAGGTAGGTCCAGGACAATGGGTCACAGCTTAAGGATAAGGGGGAACTCCTTTAAAACCACGATGAGAAGAACTTATTTCACACAGAGAGTGGTGAATCTCTCTGCCACAGAGGGTATATCCCCTGACTCCCTATCTTTCATTGGCTATCTCTTTGAAAGATCCAGAGTTAGATGTGGCCCTTGTGGCAAGGGAATTCACAGAGGGTATCTCTGAGAGAAGGCAGGTTCCGGGTCTCTGTTCTAAATGATCACCCCTTATTCATAAAAATGGCCCTGCTGGCTCCCCCGAAGGGCCGAATGGCCTACTCCTGCCTTCAAGACACTCTCGATGTTTCGCCTATTTCTTCGACACAAGGGTCTCGACCCGAAACGTCACCTAATCCTTCACCCCATAGATGCTGCCTCACCCAGCCGAGTATCCCCAGCATTTTTGTCCTCCTTCAATTCTGAGGCTGTGCCCTCTGGTCTCTAGACTCTCCCATCCTCTCCACGTCCATTCTGTCCGGGCTAGCTCGGACTCACCTCGTCCGCTCCGTGATCCTGCAGCTCTTTGTAGAACTTGAGGGCGATGCTGACCATCACCTTGGTCTTGTCCGCGTTGGGGTTGGAGATGTGATACAGGACGCCATCGAAATCTGCCGGGAGAAGCAAGCGAACACGTCTGGATCGGCCACTGGCCAGTCAGCGACTGTACCCCCCCCAACCCCCCCACCCCCCTCCCCCCCGCCCCCCCCCCCCTCCCAGTTACTGCAGAGAGTGTTACAGCGTAGAAACAGGCCCCTCAGCCCAACTTGACTGTCATATGCTGAAAGAATAGAGCGGCTGGGCTTGTACACTCTTGAATTTAGAAGGATGAGAGGTGATCTCATTGAAACATGTAAGATTATTAAAGGGTTTGGACAAGCTAGAGGCAGGAACCATGTTCCCGATGTTGAGCGAGTCCAGAACCAGGGGCCACAGTTTAAAAATAAGGAGGAAGCCATTTAGAATGGAGACGAGGAAGCACTTTTTCCTCACAGAGAGTGGTGAGTCTGTGGAATTCTCTGCCTCAGAGGGCGGTGGAGGCCGGTTCTCTGGATGCTTTCAAGAGAGAGCTAGATAGGCTTAAAAATAGCGGAGTCAGGGGATATGGGGAGAAGGCAGGAACGGGGTACTGATTGGGGATGATCAGCCATTATCACATTGAATGGCGGTGCTGGCTCGAAGGGCCGAATGGCCTACTCCTGTACCTATTGTCTGTTGCCCACACCGATCAACATGTCTCATCGACCCTAGTCCCACCCGCCCGCGTTTGGTCCATATCCCTCCAAACCTGTCCTAGACATGTGCCTGTCTAACTGCTTCTTAAACGTTGGGATAGTCCCAGCCTCAACTACCTCCTCCGGCAGCTCGTTCCGTACACTGTGCGAAATAGTTACCCCTCAGATTCCTATGAACTAGAAACATAGAAAATAGGTGCAGGTGGAGGCCATTCGGCCCTTCGAGCCAGCACCGCCATTCATTATGATCATGGCTGATCGTCCCCAATCAATAACCCGTGCCTGCCTTCTTCCCATATCCCTTGACCTCACTAGCCCCTAGAGCTCTATCGAACTCTCTTAATCTTTCTACCCCACACCTTGAACCCGTGTCCTCTGGTCCTCGATTCCCCTACTCTGGGCAAGAGACTCTGTGCGTCTACCCGATCTATTCCTCTCATGATTTTATACACCTCAATAAGATCACCCCTCATCCTCCTGCGCTCCAAGGAATGGAGACCCAGCCTACTCAACCTCTCCCTGTAGCTCACACCCTCGAGTCCTGGCAACATCCTCGTGAATCATTTCTGCGCCCTTTGCAGCTTGGCGACATGTCAAAACCGCAGCAGGCAGTAAAGAAAGCGAATGGTATGTTAGCTTTCATTGCAAAAGGATTTGAGTATAGGAGCAGAGAGGTTCTACTGCAGTTGTACAGGGTCTTGGTGAGACCACACCTGGAGTATTGCGTACAGTTTTGGTCTCCAAATCTGAGGAAGGACATTATTGCCATAGAGGGAGTGCAGAGACGGTTCACCAGACTGATTCCTGGGATGTCAGGACTGTCTTATGAAGAAAGACTGGATAGACTTGGTTTATACTCTCTAGAATTTAGAAGATTGAGAGGGGATCTTATAGAAACTTACAAAATTCTTAAGGGGTTGGACAGGCTAGATGCAGGAAGATTGTTCCCGATGTTAGGGAAGTCCAGGACAAGGGGTCACAGCTTAAGGATAAGGGGGAAATCCTTTAAAACCGAGATGAGAAAAACTTTTTTCACGCAGAGAGTGGTGAATCTCTGGAACTCTCTGCCACAGAGGGTAGTTGAGGCCAGTTCATTGGCTATATTTAAGAGGGAGTTAGATGTGGCCCTTGTGGCTAAGGGGATCAGGGGATCTCTAACTTCAAGTAACCGCTGCATCCCCTCTCCCTCCATCCCCCGTCTTTCACCCTCACCAAGCTACAGCCGACAGTGACCCGTTTCCTTTATCATTGGAGGAGCAGCACCTCATATTTCGCTTGGGTAGTTTACACCCCAGCGGTACGAACATTGACTTCTCCAATTTCAGGTAGTCCCTGCTTTCTCCTTCTTTCCCCTCCCCTCCCCAGCTCTCCCACAGCCCACTGTCTCCGCCTCTTCCTTTCTTCTTCCTGCCCCCCCCCCCCCACACCCACATCAGTCTGAAGAAGGGTCTCGACCCGAAACGTCACCTATTCCTTCGCTCCATAGATGCTGCCTCACCCGCTGAGTTTCTCCAGCATTTTTGTCTACCTTCGATTTTTCCAGATACAGAAGATGATGTAGAGAGATATCGAACAAATAACCATATAACAATTACAGCACGGAAACAGGCCATTCGGCCCTACAAGTCCGTGCCGAACTACTTTTTTTCCCTTAGTCCCACCTGCCTGCACTCATACCATAACCCTCCATTCCCTTCTCATCCATATGCCTATCCAATTTATTTTTAATTGATACCAACGAACCTGCCGACACTTCCACTGGAAGCTCATTCCACACCGCTACCACTCTCTGAGTAAAGAAGTTCCCCCTCATGTTATCCCTAAACTTCTGTCCCTTAATTCTGAAGTCATGTCCTCTTGTTTGAATCTTCCCTATTCTCAAAGGGAAAAGCTTGTCCACATCAACTCTGTCTATCCCTCTCATCATTCTAAAGACCTCTATCAAGTCCCCCCTTCACCTTCTGCGCTCCAGAGAATAAAGACCTAACTTATTCAACCTATCTCTGAAACTAACAATGTTTGCTTTATCATTGTTACTTTTTTGCATATCTTTCATTCATTCATTTGTTTTATCTCTCTCTACATCATCTTCTATATCTCTCACTGCCTTTCCTGTAACTTTCAGTCTGAAGAAGGGTCTCGACCCGAAACGTCACCCATTCCTTCTCTCCAGAGATGCTGCCTGTCCCGCTGAGTTACTCCAGCAGTTTGTGTCTAT
Organism: Leucoraja erinaceus; assembly: GCF_028641065.1. Lineage (NCBI taxonomy): Eukaryota > Metazoa > Chordata > Chondrichthyes > Rajiformes > Rajidae > Leucoraja > Leucoraja erinaceus. The sequence continues at coordinate 60,584 of NW_026575924.1, read as the reverse complement.
CTTTACTCTAAATGTGGCTTCATCAATGTCTTATACAAAGTGCGTGAGAAAGAATTGCAGATGCTGGATAAAATCGAAGGTAGACACAAAATGCTGGAGTAACTCAGCGGGTGAGGCGGCATCTTTGGAGAGAAGGAGTGGGTGACGTTTCGGACTTCTGTCTGAAGAAGGGTCTCGAACCTAAACGTCACCCATTCCTTCTCTCCAGAGATGCTGCCTGTCCCGCTGAGTTACTCCAGCTTTTTATGTCAACGTTCTGTACTCAATAGGTACACAAAAAAGCTGGAGAAACTCAGCAGGTGCAGCAGCATCTATGGAGCGAAGGAAATAGGCAACGTTTCGGGCCGAAACCCTTAAGGAAATAGGCAACGTTTCGGGCCGAAACCCTTTGGGAAGGGTTTCGTCCCGAAACGTTGCCTATTTCCTTCGTTCCATAGATGCTGCTGCACCCGCTGAATTTCTCCAGCTATTTTGTGTACCTTCGATTTTCCAGCATCTGTAGTTCCTTCTTAATCATTCTGTACTCAATACTCTTGACTGACAAAGGCCAACGTGCCAAAATACTTTTTGAATGCCGTGTCTACCTGTGACAAAACGTTCCAGGAGTGAGCTTCATTGTTAGCTCAGAGGGTGCGGAGATCGATGGCAGTGCCAGCATTGAACATCCACCCCGACTCTCACTGCCAGGGCGGTTCAGAATCAAAGGTTCACACGAGTCCTGTGTTATCCCACTTCCTCATCCACTCCCTGCACACTAGAAACATAGAAAATAGTGCAGGAGTAGGCCATTCGGCCCTTCGAGCCTGCGCCGCCATTCAATGTGATCATGGCTGACCATCCAACTCAGTATCCTGTACCTGCCTTTTCTCCATACCCCCTGACCCCTTTAGCCACAAGGGCCACATCTAACTCCCTCTTAAATATAGCCAATGAACTGTGTGGCCTCAACTATCTTTGGTGGCAGAGAATTCCACAGATTCACCACTCTGTGTGTGTGTGAAATTTCTTTTTATCTCATCTAGGTCCTAAAAGATTTCCCCCTTATCCTTAAACTGTGACCCCTTGTTCTGGGCTTCCCCAACATCGGGAACAATCTTCCTGCACCTAGCTCAGTCCAACCCCTTAAGAATTTTGTAAGTTTCTATAAGATCCCCCCTCAATCTTCTAATCTTCTAGGGGGCAATTTACAGAGGGGCCGATTAACCCACAAACCCGCGCGGTCACGGGGAGAACGTACAAACTACACACACGGACAGCAGGCACCCGGGGTCATAATTGAACCCGGGTCCCTGGCGCTGTGAGGTAGCAGCTCTACCCGCTGCACTGCTGTGCCGCCCAAACCAAGTTCCACATGACCGCAGCTCGGGTTTGTGTTCAGTTTATTGTCCCGTGTACCGAGGTACAGTGAAAAGCTTTTTGTTGCGTGCTAACCAGTCAGCGGAAAGACAATACACGATCACAATCGGGCAACGGAGTCAGGGGATATGGGGAGAAGGCAGGAACGGGGCACTGATTGGGGATGATCAGCCATGATCACATTGAATGGCGGTGCTGGCTCGAAGGGCCGAATGGCCTCTACTCCTGCACCTATTGTCTATACTATAGCACAGTGACGCTGGGGTAGAGCTGCTACCACACAGCACCAGAGACCTGCGTTTGATCCCAACTACAGGTGCTGTCTGTACGGAGTTGTACAGAGTAGGGAAGATTCAAACAAGAGGACATGATTTGAGAATTAAGGGACAAAAGTTTAGGGGCAACATGAGGGGGAACTTCTTTACTCGGAGAGTGGTAGCGGTGTGGAATGAGCTTCCAGTGGAAGTGGTGGAGGCAGGTTCGATTTTATCATTTAAAAATAAATTGGATAGGTATATGGACGGGAAAGGAATGGAGGGTTATGGTCTGAGTGCAGGTAGATAGAAACTAGAAATTAGTGTTCAGGAGTAGGACTAGATCGGCCGAGATGGCCTGTTTTCCGTGCCTAATTGTTATATGTTCATAGTTTTGATCTGGTGATCATGAGGTCAACTCCGAGATCTTTAGTTTCTTCCCACACTCCAGAGACGTGCAGGTTTGTAGGTTAATTGGTTTGGTATAATTGCAAATTGTCCCCAGTTTGTGTTAATTTGCGGGGATCGCTGGTCGGTGCGGCCTCGGTGAGCTAAAGGGCCTGTTTCCACGCTGTATCTCTAAAGTAAACTGTCGAGCCATCCACAGTGTACAGACTATACATGATTACAACCGAGCCGTCCACAGTGTACAGATACACGATAAAGGCAGCTTACCTGCAAAAGTGACTTCCACCGTGTCAGGTTTATTGCTGTGAAGTAAAATAGAGTCGGTCAGCACAGGAGATCTCTTTGCGAGATTTAATTGAAACATAGAAAATAGGTGCAGGAGGAGGCCATTTGGCCCTTCGAGCCAACATCGCCGGTATAAACCAGCATCTGCAGTTCCTTCCTACACACCTGATAAATACTCTGACGTTTGGCGAATAGTTTAGACAATAGACAACAGACGCAGGAGTAGGCCATTCGGCCCTTCGAGACAGCACCGTCATTCAATGTGATCAAGGCTGATCATCCCCAATCAGTACCCCGTTCCTGCCTTCTCCTCATATCCCCTGACTCCGCTATCTTTAAGAGCCCTATCTAGCTCTCTCTTGAAAGTATCCAGAGATTGGCAAGAACACTTCAGGCTCGATCACGCTGAGCACCGGCTCCCCTCAAGGCTGTGTGCTCAGCCCGCTGTTGTTTACACTGCTCACAATGACTGTGCTGCCAGATTCCACATAAAATCATTGTTCGCGCTGTACTACAGTGGTGGGACTCATTGCGGAGATGACGAAACAAGGCAGGGAGGAAGTGAAACAACTGGTGGACTGGTGCGGCAAAAATAACCTGGAATTGAATGCTAAGGGATGGTTGTCGACTTTCCACGCTGTATCTCTAGAGCATAAACTGTCGAGCACTGCATCCAGAGAGTGAGAGCAGTTCCTCGGTGTGCAGATGATTACAACCTCACCGTCCAGGAACACCACTGTACCGTCAGATACACATCATAAAGGCACTTCCTGAGGAAACTAAAACAGGCCTCACTCCCCCACCAACATCCTCAGGACTTTCTACAGGGGCACGGTGGAGTCTGTACTCACGTACTGCATCAATACGTGGTACTGCACCTGCAACTGCTCGGACAGGAAGGCACTGCAGAGGGTAGTGAGGGGAGCAGAGAGGATTATTGGCGTCTCCCTACCCTCGGTACAAGAACTGTTCCAGAGCCGCTGTCTGAAGAAAGCACAGAGAATTGCCAAGGACAAACTGCACCCCCCTCCACACACATCTGATCAGTTGCCTTCAGGCAACACATATCGAAGCATCAAAATACGAGGCTGCTAAACGCTTCCTGGCGAATAGGTTTTAAACAGTACTCTGCACTCACACAGACGCAGGAGTACGGCCACTTTAATAACGGCCCTGGCCACTTAAATCAGCGGCCCCGCCATTTTTTTTATGATTGTGTATTTTAACATGGTTTTTTACCTGATAACATCCCCCATCAGGGTATTGGTTTTTTTTAGTGTTCCTATGTGAGAAGTGTTTTAAATTTCATGTGCGAGGCTCCGCTATTCACTGGGAAACGTCTTTTCATTTTGCACTGTACTTGTTGCTTGCAAGATGACAATAAAGGTTGATTGATTGATTGATTGATTGATTGAGAACCGGCCTCCACCGCCCTCTGTGGCAGAGAATTCCATAGACTCACAACTCTCTGTGAGAAAAAATGTTTCCTCATCTCCGTTCTAAATGGCTTACCCCTTGGTCTTAAACTGTGGCCCCTGGTTCTGGACTCCCCCAACATCGGGAACATGTTTCCTGCCTCCAGCGTTTCCAAACCCTTAATAATCTTTCATGTTTCAATAAGAAGGCAGGAATGGGGTAGTGATTGTGGATGATCAGCCATGATTACAATTGAATGGCGGTGCTGGCTCAAAGGGCCGAATGGCCTACTCCTGCACCTGTTGTCTATTGAAACCGGGGCACATGGAGAAAACTCACACAGGTCACGGGGAGAACGTACAAACTCAGTGCAGACAGCACCCGTAGTCAGGGTGGAACCCGGGTCTCTGGCGCCGTGAGGCGTCAACTCTACCGCTGCGCTGTCCCTTTAAGAGTTTTGTTTCTGTCTGTCAACTGCAGTCAGCACAACATGAAAGGGAGTTTTAGCAAAGAATGTGCCCTCAAAATATACATTCAATGCAAAAAATAAGTCACGGAATCTGGTGTGAATTTGCATTCTCAACAAGCAACGAGAAGCTTTGAATAAATGCAAAACGTTATTAGTCATCAGCATCGGCGGCCGGCTGACGACATCATTTAACCTTCAGTCAATAGGGCGTCTGCTGATGTTTATGGGATCCTGCTATGTACATAATGATCCAACCCTCTACTGCCAACAAGTCATTGGCTGCGCTGTCCCACCCTCTTTGTGGGGGGGGGGGGGTCGAGAGGTCAGTCAGATTCAGATCAGATTCAAATTTTATTGTCATTGTGCAGTGTACAAGTACAGAGACAATGAAATGCAGTTAGCATCTCACCCAGAAGTGTGAACACAGAATAATGGAACATTAAAATATATATATGGATATACAGTAGCAGTAGTGCAATTTGGGGTGGGGTGACTGGCAGTCACCAAGGTGCAGACTTAAGTAGGGTAACAGCCGCAGGGAAGAAGCTGTTCCGGGACCTGCAACGGAGAGACCTGTAGCGCCTCCCGGATGGGAGGAGGGTAAACAGTCTGTGGTTGGGATGAGAGCAGTCCTTGGCGATGCTGCGCGCCCTCCGCAGACATCGCTTGCTCTGTACAGACTCAATGGAGGGGATGCGTTGGGCAGTTTTCACCAACCTCTGCAGTGCTTTCCGCCCAGCCTCAGAATTAAAGGACATTCCTTTGAGAAGGAGAGGAGGGATTTCTTCAGCCAGAGGGTGGTGAATTTGTGGGAGTCTTTGCCACAGACGGCTGTGGAGGCCACAAGTCAGTGGATATTTTTAAGGCAGAGATAGATACATTGTTGATTAGTGCGGGTGTCAGGGGTTACGGGGAGAAGGCAGGAGAATGGGGTTAGGAGGGGGAGATAGATCAGCCGTGATTGAATGGCGGAGAGGACGATGGGCCGAATGGCCTCATTCTGCTCCTATCACCAATTAACTTATGAGAACATAGACCAGAGAACAGAGAATACAGAACTCAGAACATAGACAATAGAACAGAACATGGAACATAGCACATTGAAGCTAGTTCTGAACTGCAAAAACCTATGTTATTATTGCACTATTATATACATGTATTTTATTTTTCTCTTCCCCGTTATGTACTATGTTACAATATTCACATTTTCTGTTGTGCTGCAGCAAGTAAGAATTTCATTGTCCCATCCGGAACATATAAGAATAAAACACTCTTGACATGATGGGCCGAATGGCCTAGTGTTGCTCTTATGAAGGGGCTTTAACCTGAACCCCAGTGTTCACGGCCTTTCCTCTATCCCCCCCCCACAAAATACAAACTGACGGAATCTGCCCCTAACCTACCCACCCCTCTCTAAAGATTCCCTCCATAGTAGTATGTAGTAACCCTTAACCACACCGAAGATAGACACAGAGTGGTGGAGTAACTCAGCGGGTCAGGCAGCATCTGTGGAGAACATGGATAGGTGATGTTTCACAGAGTGCTGGAGTAACTCAGCGGGTCAGGCAGCTTCTGTGGAGAACATGGATAGGTGATGTTTCACTGATGCTGGAGTAACTCAGAGGGTCAGGCAGCATCTGTGGAGAACACGGATAGGCCGTGAACACTGGGATGGATAGGTGACGTTTTGGTTTGAAACCCTTCTTCAGATCGTCTGAAGAATTTCTTCAACCCAAAACATCATCCATTCCTTCTCTCCAGAGATGCTGCCTAACCCGCTGAGTTACTCCAGCACTCTGTGTCTGTCTTCGGTGTAAACCAGCATCTGCAGTTCCTTCCTGCCCATCCTCACCCACACCTCCTTGCTCCCTCCCAATAGCTTCACACTTCCCTCTTTCAGTTCTCAGTTTATTTATTCATGTGTGTATTTACATATATAATGGTATTGGGACACACTGATCTGTTTTGTAGTCAATGCCTACTGTGTTCTGGTGTGCTGAAGCAAAGTAAGAATTTCATTGTCCTATCAGGGATACATGACAATAAAATCTCTTGACTTTCCCTCCCCATCCCTCCCCCTCGGGCACTTCCGTACACCCCACCCTTAACATTCCCTCGCTCAACTCCCCAACCCACCCACACCCCTGAACTCTCACTCACACGCACCCTACGGTGCTCCCTCTCCTCTCCACACCCAGGAGCCCTTCCTCTCCCTCGCCCCCCAGCCACACCCCTGAACGCTCCCCACCCCACCCTAGGGTACTCCCTCTCTTCCTCCCCATGGGGAGCTGCCTCCCTCCCTCTCACCCATTTAAAATGTTAAATGGCCAGCTCGACATAGATTAGAAGACCTACACCAAACCCAAACCAATTAGGATCAGACGAGGGAATTCGATCCAATTTGAGATCCCAGCTACTAAGACAGATGTGTACAGCAATTCGTTCTTCCCCCACACAATTAAAGCATGGAATAATCTTCACCCTACTATAGTTACCCAACCAGATGCAACTAAATTTAAGGTAGCTCTTTCATCCCAAAAACCCTTTCTGGCTTAAGTCTTCCCTCATGATCATATTGAATGGCGGTGCAGGTTCGAAGGGCCGAATGGCCTACTCCTGCACCTAATTTCTATGTTTCCACCACCACCAGTTTAAATTCCATTTGGAATATTTTGGAGGATCAAGAAGCAGATCCCCAGGGAGATACTGCACACCCTCCCTCTGGCTGCATTCCTCTGCCACACCCAAGGGACGCTCCCTCCTTTTGTCCACCCGTCCACGAGGCGCTCCCTCCATCCTCGACCCCACAGAGGCGCTCCCTCCTCCCCCCCACCACAGAGGCGCTCCCTCCTCCCCCCCCACACACACACACACACCCAGAGGCGCTCCCTCCCCCCCCCCCCCACACCCACAGAGGCGCTCCCTCCCCCCCCCCACACACACACAGAGGCGCTCCTCCCCCCCCCCCCACACACACACAGAGGCGCTCCCCCCCCCCCCCCACACACACAGAGGCGCTCCCTCCCCCCCCCACACACACACAGAGGCGCTCCCTCCCCCCCCCCCCCCCCCCTCCCCCCCCACCCCCCCCCCCCCCCCCCCCCCCCCCCCCCCCCCCACACCCACAGAGGCGCTCCTCCCCCCCCCCCACACCACACACAGAGGCGCTCCCTCCCCCCCCCCCCACACACACACAGAGGCGCTCCCTCCCCCCCCCCCCCCCCCCCCACACCACAGGCGCTCCCCTCCCCCCCCCCCCCCACACACAGAGGCGCTCCCTCCCCCCCCCCCACACACACAGAGGCGCTCCCTCCCCCCCCCACACCACAGAGGCGCTCCCTCCCCCCCCCCCCACACACACACACACAGAGGCGCTCCCTCCCCCCCCCCCCACACACACCCACCCCAGAGGCGCTCCCTCCCTCCCCCCCCCCACACACCCCCCAGGCGCTCCCAGAGGCGCTCCCCCCCCCCCCCCCACACCCACAGAGGCGCTCCTCTCTCCCCCCCCCCCACACACAGAGGCGCTCCCTCTCTCCCCCCCCCCCACACAGAGGCGCTCCCTCTCTCCCCCCCCCCACAGAGGGCTCTCCCTCCCCCCCCCCACACTCCCGCTCCCCCCCCCCCCCCCACACACACAGAGGCGCTCCCTCCCCCTCCCCCCCACACAGAGGCGCTCCCTCCCCCCCCCCCACACACACACAGAGGCGCTCCCTCCCCCTCCCCCACACACAGAGGCGCTCCCCCCCCCCTCCCCCACACACACAGAGGCGCTCCCTCCCTCCCCCTCCCCCACACACACACAGAGGCGCTCCCTCCCCCCCCCCACACAGAGGCGCTCCCCCCCCCCCCCCACACAGAGGCGCTCCCTCCCACCCCCACCTACCCGGCCAGCGCGTTCTCCAGCTTGAGGCTGAGCGTCTCCTCGACGATGCGGTTGTTGATCTCGAGCAGGATCATGGTGGCGGTGACGGGGGCCGGGCTGCGGCCTGAGGGCGGGTGTGTAGCGGCTGCGGGGCCGGCTCGGGATCTCTGGGCGTCGGCGCTTCACCAAACTCCAGGCCCAGGACCCAGGGCCGCACTCACTCACTCACTTCCGCCCACGTGACCCCCGCATTCCCCCTCCCCCACCAGCCACCGGCATACAGCACTTTCCCCGCCGCGGCGCATCCTGGGAGAGAGCGCCGCCATTGCGGAGGAAGCAACTGCAGATGCTGCTTTAGCCCAGGGCGGAGGAAACAAGTGCAGATGCTGCTTTAGCCAAGAGTGGAGGAAACAAGTGCAGATGCTGCTTTGGCCAAGGGTGGAGGAAGGAACTGCAGATCACCCAATCTATATGTAGATTGAAGTCACCCATTATAACTGTTTTGCCTTTGTCGCACGCATTTCTAATTTCCTGTTTGATACCATCTCCAACTTCACTACTACTGTTAGGTGGCCTGTACACAACTCCCACTAGCGTTTTCTGCCCCTTAGTGTTTCGCAGCTCTACCCATACCAATTCCACATCCTCCAAACTAATGTCCTTCCTTTCCATTGCATTAATCCCCTCTCTAATCAGTAACGCTACCCCACTTCCTTTTCCTTTCTCTCTATCCCTCCTGAATATTGAATATCCCTGGATGTTCAGCTCCCAGCCTTGGTCACCCTGGTGCCATGTCTCCGTGATCCCAACTATATCATAGTCATTAATAGCTATCTGCACATTCAACTCATCCACCTTATTACGAATGCTCCTTGCATTGAGACACAAAGCCTTCAGGCTTGTTTTTACGACACTCTTACCCCTTATACAATTATGTTGAAAAGTGGCCCTTTTTGATTTTTGCCCTGGATTTGTCTGCCTGCCACTTTTACTTTTCACCTTGCTACCTATTGCTTCTACCCTCATTTTACACCCCCCTGTCTCTCTGCTCTTGTACCCATCCCCCTGCCACATTAGTTTAAATCCTCCCCGACAGCACTAGCAAACACTCCCCCAAGGACATTGGTTCCATTCCAGCCCAGGTGCAGACCGTCCTGTTTGTACTGGTCCCACCTCCCCCAGAACTGGTTCCAATGCCCTAAAAATTTGAATCCCTCCCCCTTGCACCATTTTTCTAGCCACGTATTCATCTGCAATATCCTCCTATTTCTACTCTGACTGGCCCGTGGTACTGGTAGTAATCCAGAGATTATTACCTTTGAGGTCCTACTTTTAAGTTTATCTCCTAGCTCCCTAAATTCATCCTGTAGAACCTCATCCCTTTTTTTTGCCAATATGCACCACGACAACTGGCTGTTCACCCTCCCCCTCCAGAATGTTCTGCAGCCGTTCAGTGACATCCCTGACCCTTGCACCAGGGAGGCAACATACCATCCTGGAGTCTCGTTTGCGGCCGCAGAAACACCTATCTATTCCCCTGACAATTGAATCCCCTATTACTATTGCCCTTCCACTCTTTTTCCCCCCCTCATGTGCCGCAGAGCCACCCATGGTGCCATGAACTTGGCTGCTGCTGCCTTCCCCTGATGAGCCATCTCCCTCAACAGTATCCAAAATGGTATACCTGTTTAGGAGAGAGATGACCGCAGGGGACTCCTGCACTACCTGCCTACTGCTTTGCTGGCTATTGGGTAAGCCATTTAGAACGGAGTCGAGGAAACACTTTTTCCGCCTCAGAGGGCGGTGGAGGCAGGTTCTCTGGATACTTTCAAGAGAGAGCTAGATAGGGCTCTAAAGGATAGCGTAGTCAGGGGATATGGGGAGAAGGCAGGAACGGGGTACTGATTGTGGATGATCAGCCATGATCACATTGAATGGTGGTGCTGGCTCGAAGGGCCGAATGGCCTACTCCTGCACCTATTGTCTATAAAGTCACAATAGTGAACCAATAATGATACCAACATTCCTTGAGTGTGGAGCGATACTCTTGCCCTCTTTCTCCTTATTGAATAACACAATTAATACAATTACTGATTAGGGCGAGGCCAATGTTACTTTCAGCCACAACACATTTCTCGGATGGTTGTGTGGGCAGTGGGAGAGGCTGTTGTCAAAGATAAATTGCAAAGCTTCAAGAGGACAGCAAGGGATAGGGCCAGACAGATTGCCTAATAATGCTAAAATTCATCTTCATGCGTCAAAACTAGGGTGGCCGACATTCCCATTCCCAAATATGGGACAAAAGGTCAAAATACGGGACAAATTCCCGACGGCAATTCGTTGACCGACTGGGCCATGGCTGGGTGAACGATGAGTTGGCCCCGGGTGCTGGACTGCACACAAAGCCCAGCCGGTGGGGCCAGCTGAGGAGTTTTGGCCTGGGGTCAAAGTCCGGCACCCCGTCTAACTCATGAACTGATGATCGGCCGTGAGAAGGAGGGGTGGTGGTGGTGTCGGCGGTCAGCGAAGGTCCGAAGGTCGGACAGCTGGCCGGGCTGCCGACCGACCGACGGGGCCACGGGCGAGGCATTGCTGCTGCTGCTGCTGCTGCTGCTGCTGCTGCTGCACTCCATGGGCTGCACTACATCGGGACGGGGTAAGGTGGGGCCGGACGACCCGACAGTCCCCTCGACCCGAGTAGTAGCGGTCAAATACGGGACAAGGGCGGTCCCATACAGGACAAACAAATTTAGCCCCAATATACGGGATGTCCCGGCTAATACGGGACACTTGGCAACCCTACTCTCCACAGAGGCTGCCTGACCTGCTGCCTATCTACAACATCGTCTTCATAGTCGTGCAGCTCTGAAACAGGCCAATCAGCCCACCCAATAAATCCCTTCTCTCCTTATTAGTTAATAAGTGATCGGAGCAGAATTAGGCCCATCAAGTCTACTCCACCATTCCATCATGGCTGATCTATCTTTTCCTCTCAATTTCACTCCTCATATACTTCAAAATCCAGAGGCACCGCAATCATTATTCGCAAAGGAATACCATTCAAATCAAAGAACATTATATCAGATAAGGAAGGGAGATATCTTATAGTTACAGGAGAGATCCATGCTACGCCAATCACCTTGGTAAACATATATGCGCCCAATTTTGATAATCCTCAATATTTTAATAAAATCCTGAATGCATTCGCAGAATTTAACTGCCAAAATGTTATAATTGGAGGAGACTTCAACTGTGTTTTAGATCCGTACTTAGATAAATCGATGCAAAAACAAAGAGGTAATATGAAATCTAAAACTAGTGAACTCTTGAATACATATATAAAAAATACAAATATAGCAGACGTCTGGAGGATCGCGAATCCGACTGGAAGGGAATACTCGTTTTATTCAATGGTACACAAAACATACTCACGTATAGACTACTTCCTAGTGGATACAAAACTAATCCCTTATACTATGAACCCTAAATATCACACCAATACGATTTCAGATCACTCCCCGCTAACTTTCGTTCTAAAATTAGAAGGAATGTCTACGAACAAATCGTTCTGGAGGTTTAACTCGCAAATTTTGAAAGACCCACAAGGGAGTATATATCTAAAAAAACAGATGGACCTATTTTTTGAGACAAACGATACACCAGATATATCGCCCACTTTATTATAGGAATCCTTCAAAGCATTTATTAGAAGAGTCATTATCTCGTATCAAGCTTTTCAAAACAAAAAGAATAAGAATGAATAAAGGCAATTAGAAGAACAAATCAGACAACTAGATATAGATAATGCTAAAGATCCAACTATGGAGAAACATAATAACATTTTAATACTGAAATTTAAACTAAATAAATTATTATCAGAGAAGATTATAAGATTATTCCAAATTACAAAACAAGAACATTTCGAATTTGGGGATAAACCCCATAAACTTTTGGCACGCCAACTGAAAAAGCGGGAAAAAGATCATGCAATTTTAAAGATTAAATCAGATAGAGGGGAATTATTAACGCTACCTAATGATATCAATAAAAGATTTGCTCAATTTTACAAGAATTTATACACATAAAAAACGCTAATAGACAATAATAAAGTTTCAGAATTTTTGGACAATTGTAACCTTCCAAAACTAGAACCGAAGGAACAAGAGGAACTGGGAGCACAAATCTAAGGAAATAGAAGACACAATAAACACACTTAAGAATGGAAAAACACCAGGACCAGACGGATTCAGTAATGAATTTTATAAATGTTTTTACGACATAGTTACACCACGTCTACAGAAAATGTATACATACGCTTTTAAAGAACAAATCTTACCTGAAACACTAGCAGAATCAACGATCACATTAATACTTAAAAAAGATAAAGATATAGAAGAACCAGGCTCATATAGAGCTATTGCTTTGTTAAATATGGATCAAAAAATATTAGCGAAAACACTAGCTAGAAGACTAAGTCAATATGTTAGTAAATTAATAAATGAGGATCAAACGGGATTTATACCTAAGAAACATTAATTTAATAACCTGAGACGTCTGTTTAACATAATGCACTCTCACAAACCTCAAGAACAAGAGTTATCTATCATTTCATTGGACGCAGAAAAAGCGTTTGATCAAGTAGAATGGGATTATATGATTAAAGTATTGCAAAAATTTCAAATGGGAGAGAACTTCATCGCATGGATAAAATTATTATATAACAAACCCACGGCTAGAATATTAACTAATAATATACAATCTACGAAATTCCAATTAGCAAGGGGCAATAGACAAGGATGTTCATTATCACCGCTGTTATTCGCTCTGGTAATTGAACCTTTAGCTGAAAAAATTAGAACACACCCGGATATTTACGGTTATAATACAAAATATTCAAATAACAAAATATCTTTATACGCAGACGATGTATTACTGTATATCACAAAACCCCAAATCAGTATACCAAACATATTAAATCTAATTGAGGACTTTGGATCTTTTCAGGATACAGAATAAACTGGAACAAAAGTGAAATTATGTCGATAAAACCGAAAGACTCAACACATCTCTTGAAATTCCCCTTTAAAATAGCCACAGAAACATTTAAATATTTAGGAATTGAAATCACTAGAAACTATCACGCTATGTTTAACGCCAATTATAGCCCCTTACTTAAGAAACTAAATAATCTAATCAAATTCTGGAAAACGCTCCCGATGTCTTTAATAGGTCGAATAAATGCCATAAAAATGATCTTTTTACCACAAATCCTATATTTATTTCAATCAATTCCAATATATCTTCCAAAAAAGTTTTTCAAAAAACTAGACTCAGACATTACAAATTTTATATGGGATTATAAATCCCACAGAATACAAAGAGCACACCTTAGTAAACCAAGAGATGGGTGGTCTAGCGCTCCCTAACTTTATGTACTATAATTGGGCAGTAAATATTAAAAATATGATTCACCTGCTGGACAACTCTGCCCAGCAGGTGGACTGGATTATAATGGAGAGAGAGAGGACTGCTCTCCGTGTAATACAGGAGCGACTCTCCTCTCACCAATGAATCTGAATAACACAAATGATAATAAAAATCCAATGATACATAGCACAATTAGAACTTGGAAACAAATAAAACAGAATCTAAAATTAAGAAATCTATCTCTGCTAATGCCAATAGTCAATAACCCGTCGTTTAAACCTTCAATTATAGATAAATCATTTACACAATGGGAAAGAATGGGAATCAAAATGCTCGGAGACTTGTATGAATTAGGAAAATTATTATCATTTCAACAATTACAACTGAAATATAATTTGAAAAATAATCAATACTTTAAATATCTTCAAATCCGTGACTCTGAAAAAATACACAACAGACTATCATAACATGCCTCCAGACTTATTGGATGAAGCCATGAAGACAAAGGCTGAATCAGCAAATCTAATATCATACTTATACAACATTATTTTAAATATAGAAATACCTACAACCGATGGTATTAGAAGAGACTGGGAACAAGAACTAGCTATAAAAATTTCAAAAGAGAGCTGGGATAAACACTTACTATATGTGCATAAATGCTCGATCAACATACGACATACTCTAATTCAATACAAAACATTACATAGACTATATTATTAAAAAACTAAAATAAATAAACTTTTCCCCAATATCTCACCCATTTGTGATAAATGTCAGTCACAAGAAGCTACCATAGCGCACTCTTTTGTTTATTGTATAAAAATCCAAAAATTCTGGAATGAAATATTTGAAATCGTCACAAAATTATTTAAAATAAAACTTGTACCAAAAGCAGAATGGATCATTTTTGGAATATCGGGAGGTAACCCCGAATTAAACATGTTTCAAAAGAACTTACTTAATTACGGGCTAATAATGCGAAAAAAGCATACTCAAATTTTGGAAAAATGCTCCAATACCAACAATAAAAATGTGGATTTCAAACATGTTTGAAACACTACACTTGGAAGAGATAGAAACATAGAAACATAGAAATTAGGTGCAGGAGTAGGCCATTCGGCCCTTCGAGCCTACACCGCCATTCAATATGATCATGGCTGATCATCCAACTCAGTATCCCGTACCTGCCTTCTCTCCATACCCCCTGATCCCCTTAGCCACAAGGGCCACATCTAACTCCCTCTTAAATATAGCCAATGAACTGGCCTCAACTACCCTCTGTGGCAGAGAGTTCCAGAGATTCACCACTCTCTGTGTGAAAAAAGTTCTTCTCATCTCGGTTTTAAAGGATTTCCCCCTTATCCTTAAGCTGTGACCCCTTGTCCTGGACTTCCCCAACATCGGGAACAATCTTCCTGCATCTAGCCTGTCCAACCCCTTAAGAATTTTTGGAAGTTTCTATAAGATCCCCTCTGATGAGACTCCTCCTAGCAGGCAAAGCAGACCACTTCCAAAAGACGTGGTCTGCATTTATGGAACTATTACAAGCATAAGGTGCAACAGTAATTTAAAGTATAAATGGTACCAGGTACCAGGGGGTATAAAATAAATAAATAAATAAAAAAAATACGGTTGGTATTGAGTTTTGTGTTACAATAGAGCAATTGTTTTTCCTTTTTTTTCTTTTCTTTCTAGGGTCTTATTTCCTTTCTTTACTTCCTTCTCTAACTTCTTCCCTAAGGGGCTTTCTTTTCCCAACACTTTCCTGCACCTTCACGATTCTTGCTCACTTTCCTTACTTCTTTTATTTCTATTTTTTTTGAAGCTCGAAAAACAAAGTGGTACAACAAAATGTAATAAGATATATCTGATGTGTATTACTGTAATTTACTGTACTTCTAATTAAAAAAAAAAAAAAAAAGTGATCGGAACAGAATTAGGCCCATCAAGTCTACTCCACCATCCAATCATGGCTGATCTATCTGTTCCTCTCAACCCCATTCTCCTCAACATAACCCCTGACACCCGCGCTATCTATCTATCTCTACCTTAAAAATATCCACTGCCTTGGCCGCCACAGGCAATGAATTCACCCCCCCTTTCCTCCATATCTCTTTCCTGAAGGAACGCCCTTTAATTATGAGGCTACAACCTCTAGTCATAGTGTGGAGACAGGCCCTTCGGCCCAACTCGCCCACACTGGCCCGACAGTCCCCTCGACCTGAGTAATAGCAGTCAAATACGGGACAAGGGCGGTCCCATACGGGACAAACCAATTTATCCCCAATCTACGGGATGTCCCGGCTAATACGGGACATTTGGCGACCTTAGTTATAATCATTCTGTGCTTTAAGGAAGTTTGAGACTGCGTTTGTGTAACTGAAACCCGCTGCAGGCTGTCTGCATTAGTCACATTCTGATCTCTGTTGTCAGCGGACATCATTGCAATTGTAAATAAGCACTAAAATAAGGTTGGAAGGGTAACAGGACATTTGCTTATCCGTAATGGTGTGGAATTGCGCTGCTTATTTCGAAGGATGAGAGGGAATCTCATTGAAACATATAAGATTATTAAGGGCTTGGACACGCTAGAGGCAGGAAACGTGTTCCCGATGTTGGGGGAGTCCAGCACCAGGGGCCACACACACAGTTTAAGAATAAGGGGTAGGCCATTTAAAACGGAGACAGGGAAACACTTTTTCTCACAGAGAGTGGTGAATCTGTGTAATTCTCTGCCTCAGAGGGCGGTGGAGGCCGGTTCCCTGGATACTTTCAAGAGAGAGCTAGATAGGGTTCTTGAAGATAGCGGAGTCAGGGGATATGGGGAGAAGGCAGGTACTGATTGGGAGTAATCAGCCATGATCACATTGAATGGCGGTGCTGGCTCGAAGGGCCGAATAGCTTACTCCTGCACTTATTGTCTATTGTAAGAGGAAGGCCAACTAGAGAGCGGTACTGACCTCCCATCTACCTCAGTGGAGACCTTTGAACAACTAAGTTACACCAGCACTCTGTGAAACGTCACGTATCCATGTTCTGCACAGATGCTGCTTGACCCGCTGAATTACTCCGGCATTTTGTGTCCGTCCTCTGAAGAATCTGGATGTGGGTGTAATTAGTGGCAGGTTTCAGTGCAGCCTGGAATCTCAGAGCCATCAGTCAGTAATTGGCTTCCGATCTCTTGGGTAAGACGTGAAGAATTCTCCCTCCCACTCCCACCCAACCCCATTAGTTGGCCCATGAATCCAATTGCCGCCTCCTCACGAGACCCAGAGTCAGTAAACACTGCATTTCTCACACGCTAGTGGTCGGGGTGTTGATGGAGTGGCCCGCTGGAGGCCCTGCAACAGTCGGGCCTACTGCCAGAGTGAAGCCCAACGCAAAATTGTATTGTATTGTATATCTTTATTGTCATTTCCTGAGTATTCACATACCCAGAGGAAACAAAAAAACGTTACTCAACCAGTGTCCATTCAGTGTGCATTAAAAATAAATAGAAATAAAAATGCATATATCATGAACAAATTAACATTCTACTAAACATCAACAGGCGTTCCGATCGGCAGCGGCACGACAGTGGCTCTGCTGCAGTGTGTCCAGGTTGGTGGTTGGTGCGCGATACTTTGTCAGGGGGCAAAGTCCGTTTATCAGTCTTATAGCCTGCGGGGAGAAGCTGAGGAGCATCCTGCTGGTTTTGCAGCTAATGCTCCTGTATCTCTTCCCAAATGGCAAGATGGAGAATATGTGATGCGATGGGTGGTAGGGGTCTTTGATGATGGAGATGGCTCTGCTGATACATCTCTTCCTGTATATGTCCAGCAGGAAAGGGAGTGGAGCACCAATAATCCTGCTGGCGGTCTTCACAATCCTGTAAAAAGTTCGTAGGTGTGTAGTGGGGAGACCTGCTTTACGTAGTCTTCGGAGAGGGTGTAGTCGCTGCTGGGCTCTCTTGACCAGTGCTGTGGTGTTGGTCGTGGACGTCAGGTCATCGGACAGGTGGAGTCCTAGGAACTTCACGCTGCTGACCCTTTCCACATCAGCTCCATCGATGTGCAGAGGTGTATGGTGTTGTTTTCCCCACTACACACCTACGAACTTTTTATAGGGGGACAATCGAGAGCACATTAACCTACGGCATCACTTCCTGGTTCGGGAGCTGCAAGGCGTACGAACGGCACCAACTAGACAGGATTGTGAAGACCGCCAGCAGGATTATTGGTGCTCCACTCCCTTTCCAGCTGGACATATACAGGAAGAGATGTTGTTTCACTGCTTCCAACCCAGCGGTATAGATATTGAGTGTGTAAGAAAGAACTGCAGATGCTGGTTTAAATCGAAGGTGGACACAAAATGACAATAGACAATAGGTGCAGGAGTGGCCCATTTGGCCCTTCAATGTGATCATGGCTGATCATCCCCAATCAGTACCCCGTTCCTGCCTTCTCCCCATATCTCCTGACTCCGCTATCTTTAAGAGCCCTATCTAGCGCTCCCTTGAAAGCATCCAGAGAACCGGCCTCAACCGCCCTCTGAGGCAGAGAATTCCACAGACTCACCACTCTCTGTGAGAAAAGATGTTTCCTCGTCTCCGTTCTAAACTTATTCTTAAACTGTGGCCCCTGGATCTGGACTCCACCAACATCGGGAACATGTTTCCGGCCTCTAGCGTGTCCAAGCCGTTAACAATCTTATATGTTTCAATGAGATATCCTCTCATCCTTCTAAACTCCATAGAGTACAAGCCCAGCTGCTCCATTCTCTCAGCATATGACAATCCCGCCATCCCGGGAATTAACCTTGTAAACCTACGCTGCACTCCCTCAATAGCAAGAATGTCCTTCCTCAAATTAGGGAACCAAATCTGCACACAATACTCCAGATGTGGTCTCACGAGGGCTCTGTAGAACTGCAGAAGGACCTCTTTGCTCCTATATTTGATTCCTATTGTTATGAAGGCCAACATGCCATTTGCTTCCTTCACTGCCTGCTGTACCTGCATGACTACTTTCATAGACTGATGTACAAGGACCCCCAGATCCTGTTGTACTTCCCCTTTTCCCAACTTGACATAATCAGTACCCCGTTCCTGCCCTCGTCCCATATCCCCTGACTCCGCTATCGTCAAGAGCCCTTTCTAGCTCTCTCTTGAAAGTATCCAGAGAATGCTGGAGTAACTCAGCGGGCCAGGCAGCATCTCTGGAAAGAAGGAATGGGCGACCTTTCGGTTCGACACCCATCTTCAATGTTAATTTGAATATTATATATTATATCTAACTTCAAGTAACCCATGCTTTTACTCTCTCCCCCATCCGAGTTCTCCGACTAGTTCCACTGTCCTCCTGATTAAATGTTTCTGACTGTATGCCTCGTTGTCACCTTCCCCTCAGCCAACAATGAACCGTTCTGCATTTCCTTGAGCATCGTCTGCTTTGATCTGTATTTTCACACCTTACCCTTTCCTATCTCTAGACTCCCTCTCCCCTGTCTCAGCCTGAAGAAGGGTCTCAACCCGAAACGTCACCCACTCCTTCTCTCCAGAGACCCTGCCTGTCCTGCTGAGTTACTCTAGCATTTTGTGTCTATCTTTGGTGTAAACCAGCACCTGTAGTTCCTTCCTGCACAACAGCGCAGTTTAGGTGAGTTTTCAAACAGCTCCATCCAAGATAGAGGTTTTTAAAATGATGAGAGGGATAGACAGAGTTGACATGGATAAGCTTTTCCCACTGAGAGTAGGGAAGATTCAAACAAGAGGACATGACTTGAGAATTAAGGGACTGAAGTTTAGGGGTAACATGAGGGGGAACTTCTTTACTCAGAGAGTGGTAGCTGTGTGGAATGAGCTTCCAGTGAAGGTGGTGGAGGCAGGTTCGTTTTTATCATTTAAAAATAAATTGGATTGTTATATGGACGGGAAAGGAATGGAGGGTTATGGTCTGAGTGCAGGTAGATGGGACTAGGGGAGAATATGTGTTCGGCACGGACTAGAAGGGTCGAGATGGCCTGTTTCCGTGCTGTAATTGTTATATGGTTATATAAGACCCGCAAGAAATCGTGGCGAATTGTGGACGCAGCCCAGACCATCTAGATGTGGCCCTTGTGGCTAAAGGATCAGGGGGGTATGGAGAGAAGGCAGGTACAGGATACTGAGTTGGATGATCAGCCATGATCATATTGAATGGCGGTGCAGGCTCGAAGGGCCGAATGGCCTACTCCTGCACCTATTTTCTATGTTTCTATCACACGAACCAACCTCCCTTCCATCGCCTCCATCTACACCTCACGCTGCCTCGGCAAGGCCAGCGGCATCATCAAGGACCAGTCTCACCCCTGGTCACTCCTTCCTCTCCCCTCTCCCATCGCTTGTGATCAGTGATCGTTCAGCCCCCCCCACTTTCAAAACGTTCCACGGCCCCTGACATATCACTGAACCGACTCAGAAGGAGCTAAGATACCTTCTGAATTTTGTAGTCGGCAGGGCAGTACTCTGCATATCGCCAACTTGGCCAATTTACCAAGTTTTACCAAGCCAATGTACGTCTTTGGAGTGTGGGAGGAAACCGAAAATCTCGGAGAAAACCCACGCAGGTCACGGGGTGAACGTGCAAACTCCGTAAAGACGGCGCCCGTAGTCGGGATCGAACCCGGGTCACTGGCGCTGCATTTTGCTGTAAGGCAGCAACTCTACCGCTGCGCCACCGTGACTGCCCAACAGTCAACTGGTTTCCCGATTCACACCCAAAAGGACCGGTGGCCTTCAAGATGCACAATAGTGTACGTAAATGTATTGTGGTCGTCAACATATAATTGTCACAGTTGGTGTAAATATCTATGGAACCAATTTGCATTTTCATGTTGTTAAACCAACCGAAAGTTCCAATCACACGGGGTTTTATTTTATATTCAGTAAAGTCCAAAAGTGGCGAAGGAAAATTAAAAATGACCCCCACCCTCCCGTCTCCCCCGGCCAGTCATGTGATGGGCGCGGGGGTCTGGACCAATCGCTGACAAGTCCCGCCCCCGGCGACATCATGTCCGTTATTTGGCTTTTCAGCTATGTGGCCGTTTGGTGAGTTGGCTTTTACACTTCCTACCCTTTCGTTTATTTGGCTTTTCGGCCTAGCGCCCTTTCGGTGATTTGGCTTTTCGCCGTTGTTTCCTTTCGGTTATTTGGCTTCTACTTCTTCGCTTCCGCATCTCGTCCTTCGACGCCACGCCCGGGTACCGTTTTGACCATATAGCACGTAAAGCACTAAAGTTGTCGCCTCACGGCGCCAGAAACCAGGGTTCGAACCCAACTACGGGTGCTGTCTGTACGGAGTTTGTACGTTCTCCCCGTGACCCGCGTGGGTTTTCTCCGGGTGCTCCGGTTTCCTCCCACACTCCAAAGACGTGCAGGTTTGTAGGTTCATTGTCTTCGGTAAGATTCTAAATTGTCCCTAGTGTGTGTAGGATAGTGTTAATGTACAGGGCGATCGCCGGTTGGTGGGCCGAAGGGCCTGTTTCTAGCTGTACCTCTAAGCTAAACACTGTATCTCGGTACTCGTGGAAAAATGAACCACCACTGATTGCGATCATTCCTCGATGAGTGGGCTGTAGTTTGCGTCAAGGATTGGAACATCTCAATATTGTACCACAGACATGCCTGAGACAAGGCTGTTTGCTTTGGCAATACCGGGTGTGGAATGGTTTGGAGGAGTCATTGTTACCCAATAATTATCGGGTGGTGGAGGTAATAGTTGCGGAGAATTTTTGTTGCGTGATATCCAGTCATTGGTAGCATAAACAGGAAGGCAGATTACTATCTAAATGGTGTCAAGTTGGGAAAAGGGGAAGTACAACGGGATCTAGGGGTCCTTGTTCATCAGTCACTGAAAGTAAGCATGCAGGTACAGCAGGCAGTGAAGAAAGCCAAAGGCATGTTGGCCTTCATAACAAAAGGAGTTGAGTATAGGAGCAAAGATGTCCTTCTGCAGTTGTACAGAGCCCTAGTGAGACCATACCTGGAGTATTGTGTGCAGTTTTGGTCCCCTAATTTGAGGAAGGGCATTCTTGCTATTGAGGGAGTGCAGCGTAGGTTCACCAGGTAAATTCTCGGGATGGCGGGACTGTCATATGCTGAGAGAATGGAGCGGCTGGGCTTGTACACTCTGGAGTTTAGGATGAGAGGATATCTCATTGAAACATATAAGATTATTAAGGGTTTGGACACGCTAGAGGCAGGAATCATGTTCCCGATGTTGGGGGAGTCCAGAACCAGGGGCCACAGTTTAAGAATGAGGGGTAAGCCATTTAGAACGGAGATGAGGAAACACTTTTGCTCACAGAGTTGTTAGTTTGTGGAATTCTCTGCCTCAGAGGGCGGTGGAGGCCGGTTTTCTGGATTCTTTCAAGAGCTAGATAGGGCTCTTAAAGATAGCGGAGTCAGGGGATATGGGGAAAAGACACGTCTTGTTTTTGGTCCTGCTGGGGGTCCACAGCCCCCTCCTCATCTGGAAAAGCAGGTGGGGGAGACGGTTTAGTCACCGCCTATCCGACCATGGAGCGGGTAGCGTGGGATTATATGGTATCCGTGGCGGGAGGAACTCACCCCGACCTAACCAAAGACAAGTCCCATCTACTTTGGCTCCTTCATTATATTTCCAAGAAATTGCAGAGAGTTGTAGATGTGGCCCAGTCCATCACACACACCACACTCCCCACCATTGTAGATGTAGCCCAGTCCATCACACACACCACACTCCCCACCATTGTAGATGTAGCCCAGTCCATCACACACACCACATTCCGTACCATCGACTCCATCTACACTTCACGCTGCCTCGGAAAAGCAGCCAACATCATCAAAGACGTGTCCCTGTCCCACCCCGGTCATTCCTTCTTCTCCCCGCTCCCGTCCGGCAGAAGGTACAGAAGCTTGAAAGCGCGCACCACCAGACTCAGGAACAGCTTCTTCCCCTGTTATCAGGCTTCTGAACGGCCCTTCCATAAGCTAGGGTACTGTCCGATTCACCTCTACCCCATTGTGGACATTGGACTTTGTCTGTGGAACTGATGCGTTACAATGCTGAGACTATATTCTGCGCTCTGTATCTTCCCCTTTGCTCCACCTATTGGACTGAGTTTGAACTGGATTTATGTCCAGTATTATCTGGTGTGTTTGGACAGCTGCAGAACAAAGCTGTTCACTGTACCTGTTCCTGTTCACTGTCCACTGTAAATCTAAACCTTAAATCGTGGCGTCATGCAGCATGGAACAGCTGAAGGAAATAACTTCTATATTTTCTACAATGTTTGTTATTGCCCCGTGTACCGAGGTACAGTGAAAAGCTTCTGTTGCGTGCTAACCAGTCAGCGGAAAGACAATACATGATTACAATCGAGTCGTCCACAGTGTACAGATACAGGATAAAGGGAATAACGTTTAGTGCAAGGTAAAGTCCAGTAAAGTCTGATTAAAAATAGTCCGAGGGTCTGAAATGAGGTGGATGGGAGGCCAGGACCGCTCTCTAGTTGGTGAGTGGACGGTTCAGTTGCCTGATAACAGCCGGGAAGAAACAGTCCCTGAATCTGGAGGTGTGTGGTGGAAAAATGAACCACCACTGATTGTGATCATTCCTCGATGAGTGGGCTGTAGTTTGATCAAGGATTGGAACATCTCAATACTGTACCACAGACATGCCTGAGACAAGGCTGTTTGCTTTGGCAATACCCGGTGTGGAATGATTTGGAGGAGTCATTGTTACCCAATAATTATCGGGTGGTGGAGGTAATAGTTGCGGAGAATTTTTGTTGCGTGATATCCAGTCTTTTGTAGCAAAAACAGGAAGGCAGATTACTATCTAAATGGTGTCAAGTTGGGAAAAGGGGAAGTACAACGGGATCTGGGGGTCCTTGTTCATCAGTCTATGAAAGTAATCATGCAGGTACAGCAGGCAGTGAAAAAAGCCAATGGCATGTTGGCCTTCATAACAAAAGGAGTTCAGTATAGGAGCAAAGAGGCCCTTCTGCAGTTGTACAGGGCCCTAGTGAGACCACACCTGGAGTATTGTGTGCAGTTTTGGTCCCCTGAGTTGAGGAAGGACATTCTTGCTATTGAGGGAGTGCAGCGTAGGTTCACCAGGTAAATTCCCGGGATGGCGGGACTGTCATATGCTGAGAGAATGGAGCGGCTGGGCTTGTACACTCTGGAGTTTAGGATGAGAGGGGATCTTATAATATAAGATTATTAAGGGTTTGGACACACTAAAGGCAGGAATCATGTTCCCGATGTTAGGGGAGTCCAGAACCAGGGGCCACAGTTTAAGAATAAGGGGTAAGCCATTTAGAACGGAGACGAGGAAAACACTTTTTCTCACAGAGTTGTGAGTTTGTGGAATTCTCTGCCTCAGAGGCCGGTTTTCTGGGTACTTTCAAGAGCTAGATAGGGCTCTTAAAGATAGCGGAGTCAGGGGATATGGGGAAAAAGCAGCAACGGGGTACTGATTGGGGATGATTAGCCATGATCATTTTGAATGGCGGTGCTGGCTCGAAGGGCCGAATGGCCTACACCTGCACCTATTGTCATCATCATCATCATTGAAACCATCAAGGGGCACGGGTGCCTTATAATGCAGTGCATGACTACTGAAGTGTGGATGGCCGTTGGCTCGCTAGGAGCTCATCCGCCCTTTGACAGGTCTTGTTTTTGGTCCTGCTGGGGGTCCACAGCCCCCTCCTCACCTGGAAAAGCAGGTGGGGGAGACAGTTTAGTCACCGACTATCCGACCATGGAGCGGGTAGCGCGGGATTATATGGTGTCCGTGGCGGGAGGAACTCACCCCGACCTAACCAAAGACAAGTCCCATCTACTTTGGCTCCTTCAATATATATGCAAGAAATTGCAGAGAGTTGTAGATGTGGCCCAGTCCATCACACACACCACACTCCCCACCATTGTAGATGTAGCCCAATCCATCACACACACCACACTCCCCACCATTGTAGATGTAGCCCAGTCCATCACACACACCACACTCCCCACCATTGTAGATGTAGCCCAGTCCATCACACAGACCACACTCCCCACCATTGTAGATGTAGCCCAGTCCCTCACACACACCACAATCCCCACCATTGTAGATGTAGCCCAGTCCATCACACACACCACACTCCCCACCACTGTAGATGTAGCCCAAACCATCACACCATCGACCTCATCTACACTTAGATAGATAGATATAGATATGCCATTTATTGTCACTATACATGTACAGTGAAGTACAGTGATGTAGTCACTGTACTTCACGCTGCTTCGGGGTCGGTTGACCCACCCCGGTCATTCATTCTTCTCCCCGCTCCCGTCCGGCAGAAGGTACAGAAGCTTGAAAGCACACACCACCAGACTCAGGAACAGCTTCTTCCCCTCTGTTATCAGGCTTCTGAACGGTCTTTCCATAAGCTAGGGTACTGTCCGATTCACCTCTACGCCATTGTGGACATTGGACTTTGTCTGTGGAACTGATGCTTTATTCTGCACTCTGTATCTTCCCCTTTGCTCCACCTATTGGACTGTGTTTGAACTGGATTGTATTTATGCTGCAGAACAAAGCTGTTCACTGTACCTGTTCCTGTTCACTGTCCACTGTAAATCTAAACCTTAAATCGTGGCTTCATGCAGCATGGAACAGCTGAAGGAAATAACTTCTTTATTTTCTACAATGTTTGTTATTGCCCCGTGTACCGAGGTACAGTGAAAAGCTTCTGTTGCGTGCTAACCAGTCAGCGGAAAGACAATACATGATTACAATCGAGCCGTCCACAGTGTACAGATACAGGATAAAGGGAATAACGTTTAGTGCAAGGTAAAGTCCAGTAAAGTCTGATTATGATTATTAAAGTCTCCAATGAGGTGGATGGGAGGTCAGGACCGCTCTCTAGTTGGTGAGAGGACGGTTCAGTTGCCTGATAACAGCCGGGAAGAAACTGTCCCTGAATCTGTGTGTGTGTGCGTTCGTTTTCACACTTCTGTACCTCTTGCCCGGTGGGAGAGGGGAGAAGACTTTTGGATATGGATCACTATTCTGTATGTTTCAATGAGGTCCCCCCCTCATCCTTCTAAACTCCAGCGAGTACAGGCCCAGTGCCGTCAAACGCTCATCGTACGTTAACCCACTCATTCCTGGGATCGTTCTTGTAAACCTCCTCTGGACCCTCTCCAGAGCCGGTACATCCTTCCTCAGAGAGACAATAGACAATAGACAATCGGTGCAGGCGTAGGCCGTTCGGCCCTTCGAGCCAGCACCGCCATTCAATGTGATCATGGCTGATCGATATGGGGCCCAAAACTGCTCACAATACTCCAAATGCTGCCCGACCAGCGCCTTGTGGAGCCTCTGCACTATAATCCCTGTTTTTGTATTCCAGTCCTCTCAACGTAAACGCGAGCGTTGCGTTTGCCTTGTGGCAATCCTGTGTGGGAACATGGATAGTCAGGTGTAGCCAGAAGCAAAGTAAATAGACTGGAGACTAATGTAAATGCTTGCAACAAGTGGACTTACACAATGCTACATTCCAGCACCCTCCCGCCCACTGCAGCCAAGGAATGTGTTTCTAATGACAAGGGCTTACAACAAACACAATTATCACTACGTTTAAGAAACAACTGCAGATGCTGGAAAAATCAAAGGTAGATAAAAATGCTGGAGAAACTCAGTGGGTGAGGCAGCATCTATGGAGGGAAGGAATGGGTGACGTTTCGGGTCGAGACTCTTAGCAATTATCACAGTGGAACTTTGAGGGTGGCGCAGCGGGTAGAGCTGCTGCCTCTCAGCGCCAGAGACCCGTGTTTGATCCCAACTACGTGTGCTGTCTGTACAGAGTTTGTACCTTCTCCCCGTGACCTGCGTGGGTTTTCTCCGGGATCTTCTGTTTCTGAGGCTCGATAATGAATGAATGAATGGTGCTTTGCTCGCCAAAGGTTAAAACAAACGGAACACAGCAGACAATCAAAAATAAAACATTAGAATTTCTTCTTCGGCCCCCCTGCGGTCGTGGCTGACTATGGGTGTCTCCAGGGTTGTAGGACACCTGTGCGTGACTTTGTTTAACGTGGGGAGACTGGTGTACAGGCAGCCACCCCACAGTCCTTTACAGATCCGGGTCAGGATCCAGTGGCATGGAGTCCAAGACGACCGGAGACCCTTTTCTGCTGCAGCCTTCATACTCCTTCCCAGCCGTTGTGACGTTAGCTCCACTTAGGTCAGCCATCGTCCTCCGCCTGTTCCACCGTTGAGGTCTTGGTTGGATTGCTCTTTGTCAGAGACCTCCCCCTCGACCTTACCGCCATGGGTGGCCCTACCAGGAGCATCGATAGCTCCAGACGGCATCGCGCTCAGGATCTCAGGTCCACACAAGCTTCTCCACCACGACAAGGTGATGATCCACAGAGATGATTGTCTATTGTCTATTGATTGCCACAAGGCTAACGCAATGATGGGATTTATATTGAGGGGGACTAGAATATAAAAATAGGGATTATAATTGAAACATCTGAAAATAAAATACCAAAGTACAAAGAGGCTAAACACTCTTGGCTGGTGAGTAGAGCTGTTTTTATGGCCATAGCGCGCTGGTCAGGCCATATTTGGAATATTGTGAGCAAATCTGGGCCCCGTATCTGAGGAAGGATGTGCCGGCTCTGGAGAGGGTCCAGAGGAGGTTTACAAGAATGATCCCAGGAATGAGTGGGTTAACCTACGATGAGCGTTTGTCGGCGCTGGGCCTGTACTCGCTGGAGTTTAGAAGAATGACGGGGGACCTCATTGAAACGTACAGAACAGTGAAAGGCTTGGATAGAGTGGATGTGGAGAGGATGTTTCCACTAGTGGGAGAGTCTAGGACCAGAGGGCACAGCCTCAGAATGAAAGGGCGCTCTTCTAGGAAGGAGGTGATGAGGTACTTCTTTAGGCAGAGGGTGGTGAATCTATGGGATTCTTTGCCACAAACGGCTGTGGAGGCCACAAGTCAGTGGATATTTTTAGGGCAGAGGTTTAGGGCTAATTCATGATTAGTGCGGGTGTCAAGGGCTATGGGGAGAAGGCAGGAAAATGGGATTAGGAGGGAGAGATAGATCAGCCATGATTGAATGGTCGAGTAGACTCGATGGGCCGAATGGCCTAATTCTGCTGCTGTCACTTGTGGACTTGTTTCATCCCTCACTCCTATGACCTATGAACTTATGAAACTGACTGATTTATACAGAACACAAGTTAAAGTTGAAGTATTATCCGTTGGGAAGTCAAGGTACAAGTCAAGTCAAGTCGAGTTTATTTGTCACGTACATACACATACAAGATGTGCAGTGAAATGAAAGTGGCGATGCCTGCGGGATTGTGCAAAACAACAGAACAGAACCAGTATTTACATTTTAGAAAATTAAAATGACACAACACAACAGTAAATGAGTCCCTGGTGAGATCAGAGTTTACAGACCTGACGGCCTGTGGGAAGAAACTCCGTCTCATCCTCTCTGTTTTCACAGCGTGACAGCGGAGGCGTTTGCCTGACCGTAGCAGCTGGAACAGTCCGTTGCTGGGGGGGAAGGGGTCCCCCATAATGTTGCTGGCTCTGATCTGCACCTCCTAGGTCCTGCAGGGGGCTGAGCCGAACGCACTACACTCACCAATCACATGTGATGGAGTCTCTTGGAGCCACACAGCTAGGAAAGATATGAAGAAAGACTGGATAGACTTGGTTTATACTCTCTAGAATTTAGGAGATTGAGAGGGGATCTTATAGAAACTTACAAAATTCTTAAGGGGTTGGACAGGCTAGATGCAGGAAGATTGTTCCCGATGTTGGGGAAGTCCAGGACAAGGGGTCACAGCTTAAGGATAAGGGGGAAATCCTTTAAAACCGAGATGATAAGAACTTTTTTCACACAGAGAGTGGTGAATCTCTGGAACTCTCTGCCACAGAGGGTAGTCGAGGCCAGTTCATTGGCTATATTTAAGAGGGAGTTAGATGTGGCCCTTGTGGCTAAGGGGATCAGAGGGTATGGAGAGAAGGCAGGTACGGGATACTGAGTTGGATGATGAGCCATGATCATATTGAATGGCGGTGCAGGCTCGAAGGGCTGAATGGCCTACTCCTGCACCTAATTTCTATGTTTCTATGAAACAGGCCCTTCGACCCAACTTGCTCATGCTATTGTACACTCTGGAGTTTAGAAGGATGAGAGGGCATCTCATTGAAATATATAAGATTGTTAAGGGCTTGGACAGGCTAGAGGCAGGAAACATGTTCCCGATGTTGGGGGAGTCCAGAACCTAGGGCCACAGTTTAAGAATAAGTTTAGAATGGAGACGAGGAAACATCTTTTCTCACAGAGAGTTGTGAGTCTGTGGAATTCTCTGCCTCAGAGGGCGGTGGAGGCCGGTTCTCTGGATGCTTTCAAGAGAGAGCTGGATAGGGCTCTTAAAGATAGCGGAGTCAGGGGATATGGGGAGAAGGCAGGAACGGGGTACTGATTGGGGATGATCAGCCGTGATCACATTGAATGGCGGTGCTGGCTCGAAGGGCCGAATGGCCTCTACTCCTGCACCTGTTGTCTATTGTCTATTTGGTCCATATCCCAATCAACCCACATACCTGCCAAGATGTTTCTTAAACTTTGCGATAACACCCGCCTCAACTACCTCTTCCGTATTCCATTCACTAACACTATCCGACACACACTGGGGGACAATTTACATTTACACCAAGCCAATTAACCTACAAACCTGCACGTCTTTGGAGTGTGGGAGGAAACCGGAGCACCCGGAGAAAACCCACGCAGGTCACGGGGGGAGAACGTGCAAACTCCGTACAGACGGAACCCGTAGTCAGGATGGAACCCGGGTCTCTGGCGCTGTGAGGCAGCAGCACTACCCGCTGCACCAACGTGCCGCCCAAGGCACACAGGTTTGTAGACTTCTATAAACAGTAACCTGTCCCTAGTGCGTTGAAAGTGTTCGTGTACGGGGTGATTGCTGGTCACCGTGGACTCGGCGAGCTGAAGGACTTACTTCCACGCTGTATATCGTCTAAAGCACGGTAACAGTCGGCCCAACATATCGAATAGTGAAAGGTCTGGGTAGAGTGGATGTGGAGGGGGTGTTTCCGCTAGTGGGAGAGTCGAGGACCAGAGCGCACATCCTCAGAATTAAAGGACGTTCCTTTAGAAAGGAGATGTGAAGGAATTTTTCACACAGAGAGTTGTGAGTCTGTGGAATTCTCTGCCTCAGAGGGCGGTGGAGGCCGGTTCTTGAATTCAATTCAATTCAATTCAATTCAACTTTAATGTCATTGCACAAATACAAGTATGGGTACAACGAAATGCAGTTTAGCGTCAGTCCGTAGTAATAATGCAAGATAGAAATAAAAATACAGAATAAGCAAAAAATGTGGACGGAGAGACTGGAGAAATCTATCGGCGGGATGCTTTCAAGAGGGAGCTAGATAGGGCTCTTAAAGATAGCGGAGTCAGCGGATATGGGGAGAAGGCAGCAACGGGGTATTGATTGGGGATGATCAGCCATGATCACATTGAATGGCGGTGCTGGGTTAGAAGGGCCGAATGGCCTCCTACATCCATTGTCTATTGAATTTCTTTAAATTCAATCAAATTTAAAGAAATTCAATAGATAATAGAAAATTGTCTATTTAAAACAATGAATGTTTGATATAGACATTATATAAATATCAAATATTTATAATAAAATTATACCAATATTGTACAGCTTCAATTTTAAATTGTGGGTGGCACGACCGATGAGGCAGCGGCCTCTGCAGTCCGTGTGTTTTTTTTGTCCCGTTGAGGGTCTAGTTTGTAGGGGGCTTGTAAATGTGTATGTGTGGGTGGGGGAAACTTTTAAATCTCTTCCCTGTACTGGCGACCCGACCTTTTCCCTGTCGGGTCTCCGTTGCCGTTGGGGCCTAGCGCCGTGGAGCGGCCTCCAGCAGGAACGACAGCTCAAGTCGCGGAGCCGGCGGAGCTGCGGACCTACCATCGTGGAGCCGGCCGGCTCCGGAGCGTGGAGAGCTGCGGTGGCGCCCGGCTGCGACCCGACTCCGGTGGATGGTGACACCGGGAGCTCGCGGGTCCCCGGTGGGAGACCGCTTTGCGGGGCACCGGCAACGGCGACTTCTCCCGCTCGAATTGCGGGGTTGAGAGCGACCCGGAGCGGGGCCTTACATCGCCCGGCGTGGCTTTAAATGGCCGCGGGACTTGCTAGTGCCCGCCGGGGAGAGGAATGGAGCGCAGGGGAGAGACAAGACTTTGCCTTCCATCACAGTGATGGATGTTTGTGCAAATTGTGTTGCGTGTGTGTCTTGGTTCTTTTCTTGTATGGCTGCAGAAACCAAATTTCGTTTGAACTTCATGTATTGTATTGTATTGTATTGTATTAACCGTTTAACTTGAAAATAAGGGAAAAGAAAAGAGAAAGACCAATAAAGAGAAAAAGTGAAAGGTGAAAAGATAGAATCCCAAGGCCACCAAAGTAGCGTTGGCCACAGAGTGAGTAAAGATGCAAGAGAGAAGAAAAAAAAAAGTAAAAGGAGAAAAAAAAGAGAAAAGCGGAGATATACTTGCCTCTCGTTCCCCCCTCTTCCCCCTCCCCCCAGCCCACCCCCACCTCACCCGACCCATAGTTTTGTTGCGCCATAATATCCTTGTAAGAATTCGGTGAAGGGTGCCCTTGTCTTGAAAAATTGATCTGGTTTTTCTGCCAAGACAAGCCCAATATTTTCCAGTCTATTGCATTTCTTTAGCAAGAGCGTGGTGAATCTGTGGAATTCATTGGTTGTGGAGGACAGGTCATTGGGCATTTTTAAGGGGCAGAATGACAGATTCCTGGTTAGTCAGTGTGTACCGTCAGCAGTTCTACCCGCTGCGCCACCCAGCCGCTCCTTAAGCGCAGGGGGGTTACAGACGAGCTGGTGGAATCCAGAGTCAGCCTGGCGCTGAGGAAGCAGTGTGTTTACACATCCTGGAACCACATCCTATTATAAATCCTGCTGCAAACAGGGCCTATCCCTGGGAAAGTTAAACAGTGGGTTGGGAAAACCCATCGAGAATCCTGGAGTCACACAGCACAGACACAGGCCCTTCGGCCCATCCCGACCATGCAGACCGATGTAGAAACACGGAAATAGGTGCAGGAGTAGGCCATTCGGCCCTTCGAGCCAGCACTGCCATTCAATGTGATCATGGCTGATCATCCCCAATCAGTACCCCGTTCCTGCCTTTTCCCCATATCCCCTGACTCCGCTATTTTGAAGGGACCTATCTAGCTCTTTCTTGAAAGCATCCAGAGAACCCGCCTCCATCGCCCTCTGAGGCAGAGAATTCCACAGACTCACCACTCTCTGTGAGAAAAAGTGTTTCCTCATCTCCGTTCTAAATTCCTTATTCTTAAACTGTGGCCCATGGTTCTGGACTCCCTTAAGAAAGGAGGGAGAGAGAAAACAGGGAATTATTGACCAGTTAGCCTGACATCGGTGGTGGGGAAGATGCTGGAGTCAATTATAAAAGATGAAATAGCGGCACATTTGGATAGTAGTAACAGGATCGGTCTGAGTCAGCATGGATTTACGAAGGGGAAATCATGCTTGACTAATCTTCTGGAATTTTTTGTGGATGTAACAAGTAAAATGGACAGGGGAGAGCCAGTGGATGTAGTGTACCTGGACGTTCTGAAAGCATTTGATAAGGTCCCACATAAGAGATTAGTGGGCAAAATAAGGGCACATGTATTGGGGGTAGAGTGCTGACATGGGTAGAGAAGTGGTTGGCAGACAGGAAACAAAGAGTAGGGATTAACGGGTCCCTTTCAGAATGGCAGGCAGTGACTAGTGGGGTACCGCAAGGCTCGATGCTGGGACCGCAGCTATTTACAATATATATCAATGATTTAGGTGAAAGAATTAAAAGTAATATTAGCAGATGAAACAAAGCTGGGTGGCAGTGTGAACTGTGAGGAGGATGCTATGAGAATGCAGGGTGACTTGGACAGGATGGGTGAGTGGGCAGATGCAGTTTAATGTGGATAAATGTGAGGTTATCCGCTTTGGTAGCAAAAACAGGAAGGCAGATTACTATCTAAATGGTGAAGAAAGTGAATGGCATGTTGGCCTTCATAACGAGAGGAGTTCAGTATAGGAGCAAAGAGGTCCTTCTGCAGTAGTACGGAGCCCTAGTGAGAACACATCTGGAGTATTGTGTAGTTTTGGTCTCCTAATTTGAGGAAGGACATTCTTGCTATTGAGGGAGTGCAGCAAGGTTAATTCCCGGGATGGCAGGACTGTCATATGCTGTGAGAATGGAGCGGCTGGGCTTGTACACTCTGGAGTTTAGAAGGATGAGAGGCTATCTTATTGAAACATATAAGATGTTTCAATAAGGGTTTGGACACGCTAGAGGCAGGAAACATGGTCCCGATGTTGGGGGAGTCCAGAACCAGGGGCCACACAGTTTAAGAATAAGAGGTCGGCCATTTAGGACTGAGATGAGGTGAAATCGTTTCACCCAGAGAGTTGTGAATCTGTGGAATTCTCTGCCACAGACGGCAGTGGAGGCCAATTCACTGGATGTTTTCAAGTGAGAGTTAGATTTAGCTCTTTGGGCTAACGGAATCAAGGGATATGGGGAGAAGGCAGGAACGGGGTACTGATTGTGGATGATGAGCCATGATCACATTGATTTGCGGTGTTGGCTTGAAGGGCCGAATGGTCTACTCCTACACCTAGTGTCTATCTGTTGTTGTGGGCTGACGATGTATCTCTGCTGCCCTCAGGTGGTGGCCTGGATTCATTGCAGCCACAAGAAACGGCAGACGCGGGAATCCTGAGTTAAACACAAAGTGCTGGAAGAACTCAGCATGTCAGGCAGCATCTGAGGAAGGAATGGAAGGTGACGTTTTGGATCGAGACTTTTCTTCAGACTGATGGAGTGTGGGGGGGGGGGGGGGGGGTGAAGAAAGCTGGAAAAGAGAGGTTGGGTACTGGATAAAGCCTGGCAAGTGATGGGTGGATATATAAGGAACTGCAGAAGCTAGTTTACAAAAATGATGTAAAGTACTGGAGTAATTCAGTGGGTCAGGCAGCACTTCTAGAGAAGGTGGATAATGGTCTACAGAGGGTCTCAACCTGAAACATCACCTATCCAGATGCTGCCTGACCCGCTGAGCTACTCCAGCACTCTGTGAAACGTCACCTTTCCATGTTCTCCACAGATGCTGCTTGACCCACTGAGTTACTCCAGCACTCTGTGAAACGTCACCTATCCATGTTCTCCACAGATGCTGCTTGACCCGCTGAGTTACTCCATCCTCAATAACAATTAGTACAGGAGCACCTCAAGGTTGCATGCTCAGCCCCCTGCTGTACTCACTCTATACTCATGACTGCATAGCCGGACATAGTGTGAACTCCATCATCAAGTTCTCAGGCTACACTGTGGTGGGATGAATCACTGATGGTGACGAGTCAGAGTATAGAAATGTGAGATTGACCGACTGACCAAATGGTGCCAGCACAACAACCTGGCTTTCAACATCAATAAGACCAAGGAACTGATTGTGGACTTTGGTTGGGGAAGTTGAGGATCCACAGTCCCGTTTACATCAACGGGACGGTGGTGGAGAGGGTCAATAACTTCAAATTCCTGTGCGTGCATATTTCCGAAGATCATTCCTGGTCCCAGCACACGGATGCAATTAGAAAGAAAGCACATCAGCGACTCTACTTCCTGAGAAGCTTATGGAGAGTCAGTATGTCAAGGAGGACTCTCTCGAACTTCTACAGGTGCACAGTAGAGAGCATGCTGACTGGTTGCATCGTGGCTTGGTTCGGCAACCTGAACGTCCAGGAGCGGAAAAGACTGCAGAAAGTTGTGACCACTGCCCAGTCCATC
The DNA here is from genome assembly GCF_028641065.1 of Leucoraja erinaceus. Lineage (NCBI taxonomy): Eukaryota > Metazoa > Chordata > Chondrichthyes > Rajiformes > Rajidae > Leucoraja > Leucoraja erinaceus. The sequence goes on along the minus strand of NW_026575924.1, from coordinate 26,169 downwards.
ATTGGCTCTGACCTTCCTACCATCGAGGGGATCTATCGTAGTCACTGCCTCAAAAATGCAGCAAACATCATCAAAGACCCACACCATCCTGGCCACACACTCATCTCACCGTTGCCATTGGGAAGAAGTTTCACAAGCCTGAAAACTGTAACGTCCAGGTTCAAGAACAGCTTCTTGCCAACAGCCATCAGGGACAATCTTCCTGATGTACTAGTGGCCAGTGGATCTGGGGTGACGGAGGAACTGAAGGAAATCCACATTAGGCAGGAAATGGTGTTGGATAGACTGATGGGACTGAAGGCTGATAAATCCCCAGGGTCTGATGGTCTGCATCCAATGGTACTTTACGAAGTGGCCCCAGAAATCGTGGATGCAATGGTGATAATTTTCCAATGTTCTATAGATTCAGGATCAGTTCCTGTGGATTGGAGGGTAGCTAATGTTAACCCACTTTTTAAGAAAGGCGGGAAAGAGAAAACAGGGAATTATAGACCAGTTAGCCTGAAATCGGTGGTGGGGAAGATGCTGGAGTCAATTATAAAAGATGAAATAGCCGAACATTTGGATAGCAGTAACAGGATCGGTCCGAGTCAGCATGGATTTACGAAGGGGAAATCATGCTTGATGGTGCCTCAGGAAGGCCGTCAGCATCCATAAAAACTCCTCTCACCCCTGTAACGGACTGTTCGAACTACTTCCCTCCGGCAGACGTTACAAGGCCTTCTACGCCTGAACCTCCACTCAGGAACAGCTTCATTCCCAGAGCTGTAACGGCTCTGAACTGGCCCTGCTGAGTGCCCCCCCCCCCCCCCCATCCTCACGGACTGACTCCCTCAGATGGTCACGCCGCTCAGTTTATTTTTTATTTATTTGTTTTTTGACAACGGTTGGAAGCTGCATATTAAATCTCGTTGCACTGACAATAAAATAAATTATTATTATTATTATTATTAATCTTCCGGAATTTTTGAGGATGTAACTAGGAAAATGGACAAAGGAGAGCAAGTGGATGTAGTGTACCTGGACTTTCAGAAAGCATTTGATGAGGTCCCACATAGGAGATTAGTGGGCAAAATTAGGGCACATGGTATTGGGGGTAGAGTGCTGACATGGGTAGAGAAGTGGTTGGCAGACAGGAAACAAAGAGTAGGGATTAACGGGTCCCTTTCAGAATGGCAGGCAGTGACTAGTGGAGTACTGCAGGGCTCGGTGATGGGACCGCAGTATTTATAATATACTAGACTAAGTGGGACCCATTGGGTCCCATGTTCACACGGGATGGCTGATCCCCGACGGAATATTCCACCTCTCCACCAATTCCAATATTTATGGCCAGTGGGGGGGGGGGGCTTTTTGGAGTGCTGGTATGGGTTCTTGGGGTGGCAGATCAGTCCCTCAAGCCTGATCTGCTGGCAGCTCACTCACGGCTGGTGGGCTGGCAGTTGACTCATGACTATTCCTTGAAATTCCATTTCAAGCAGGTTGCAAGGCCACCAAATTAAAATCCATGTTCCTACCATTTCAAGCAGGGTGCAAGGCCACCAAATTCAAGTGCAGTTTCCAACCACTTCAAGCAGGGTGCAAGGCCACCAAATTCAAGTGCAGTTTCCAACCACTTCAAGCAGGGTGCAAGGCCACCAAATTCAAGTGCAGTTTCATACCATTTCATGCAGGGTGAAACCACCATAAAACCACACAAAACACCAAACTCACAATGCAGTACACATTCAGTGTGTTCAGTTGGTTCACAGCTCAGACAGAGTCGTGACCTCTCCCTCCCCCATCATGCAGCGACTGAGCCACACCCACACTGTCAGGTTTTATAACCCCCTCCCCCTCCCACCGGAAAAGGTGTGGCTTTCAGGGCGTGATTGACAGCAGAGAGATTCTCAGCATTTTTTAAACAATATTAACACTTTTATTTTTCATTGATGGGAAGAATTCTCTGCACCTGCTCAGCGGAGGGGGACTGAGTAAGATGGCCAAAACTCACAGCTGTAAGTGGTAGCGTTTTATATAAAATCAATATGTGCAGACAGGAAGTAAGTGCATTTGCAGTAGTGCCTTTTAACTTCAAGCCAAAGCACCCAAGCCGCCATTTGCAGAAAGTAGTGCCTTTCAACTTCAAGCCAAAGCACCCAAGCCACCATTTGCAGTAAGTAGTGCCTTTCAACTTCATGATACCATTTGCAGTAAGTAGTGCCTTTCAACTTCAAGCCAAAGCACCCAAGCCACCATTTGCCATAAGTAGTGCCTTTTAACTTCAAGCCAAAGCTCCCAAGTCACCATTTGCAGTAAGTAGTGCCTTTCAACTTCAAGCCAAAGCACCCAAACAACCATTTGCAAGCAGTGCTTTTTTACTTCAAACCATATTTTAATTTTCAAACCACATTAAGGGGATTCAGTTGTGTAGATATTTGTTCAGTGTTATTCAGAGCTGAGAGAGACGTGACCCTAGGCTTCATCCATCTTGCAGAGACTGAGTGAGGCATACCACTTCCTGGTTTTATAGTCCCTCCCCCTCCCTCCAGCAGGGGCAGCAGAGAGAATGGTGATTTATTTAAAAACATTAATATCTCTCTGATGTGTCATCGATGGGAAAACTCCTCCGCACCCGTAAGGCGGAGGGAGATTTTGCGCTAGGTGGCCAAAAATGACGGCCATAGGTGGTGGCGTTCTGTCGGAAATCGCAGCACAGTGGGCCAAAACCAGTCAAGATCAGAGTTTTAGTAATATAGATATTGATGATGAAGGTATTAAAAGTAACATTAGCAAATTTGCAGATGACACAAAGCTGGATGGCAGTGAGAACTGTGAGGAGGATGCTATGAGACTGCAGGGTGACTTGAACAGGTTGGGGGAGTGGGCAGATGCAGTTTAATGTGGATAAATCTGAGGTTATACACTTTGGTAGCAAAAACAGGAAGGCAGATTATTATCTAAATGGTGTCAAGTTGGGAAAAGGGGAAGTATAACAGGATCTGGGGGTCCTTGTTCATCAGTCAATGAAAGTAAGCATGCAGGTACAGCAGGCAGTGAAAATAGCGAATGGCATGTTGGCCTTCATAACAAGTGTAGTTGAGTATAGAAGCAAAGAGGTCCTTCTGCAGTTGTACAGGGCCCTAGTGAGACCACACCTGGAGTATTGTGTTCAGTTCTGGTCTCCAAGTTGAAGAAATACATTCTTGCTATTGAGGGAGTGCAGCGTAGGTTCACGAGGTTAGTTCCCGGGATGGCGGGACTGTCATATGTGGAAAGAATGGAGTGGCTGGGCTTGTATTCACTGGAGTTTAGAAGGATGAGAGGGCATCTTTTTGAAACATATAAGATTATTAAGGGATTGGACACGCTAGAGGCAGGAAACATGCTCCTAATGTTGGGGGAGTCCAGAACCAGGGGCTACAGTTTAAGAATAAGGAGTAAGCCATTTAGAACGGAGACGAGGAAAAACTTTTTCACCTAGAGAGTGGTGAGTCTGTGGAATTCTCTACCTCAGAAGGTATTGGAGGCCAATTCACTGGATGATTTTAAGTGAAAGTTAGATAGGGCTCTTAAAGATAGCGGAGTCAGGGGATGTGGGGAGAAGGCAGGAACGGGGTACTGATTGTGGATGATCAGCCATGATCACATTGAATGGCGGTGTTGGCTCGAAGGCCTGAATGGCCTACTCCTGCACCTAGTTGTCTAATCCCATTTTCCTGCCCATAACCCTTGACACCCATTCAAATCAAGATTTGTCTCCCTGCCTAGACCAGTGGAAACATCCTCTCCACATCCACTCTATACAGGCCTTTCATTATTGTTTAAGTTTCAATGAGGTATCCCCTCATCCTTCTAAACTCCAGCGAGTACAGGTCCAGTGCCGACAAACGCTCATCATAGGTTAACCCACTCATTCCTGGGATCGTTCTTGTAAACCTCCTCTGGACCCTCTCCACCCCTTCCCACAGATTCACCACCCTCTGAGCAAAGAAATTCCTCCTCATCCACTTTTTAAATGTACATCCTTTTATTCCGAGGCTGAGCCCTCTAGTCCTAGACTCTCCCACTATTGGAAACATCCTCTACACACATCCACTCTTTCACTATTCTGCAATTTTCAATGAGGTACCCGCTCATCCTTCTAAACTCCAGCTAGTACAGGCCCAGTGCCGACAAACGCTAATCAAATGTTAACCCACTCATTCCTGGGATCGTTCTAGTAACATAGAAAATAGGTGCAAGAGTAGGCCATTCGGCCCTTCAAGCCTGCACCACCATTCAATATGATCATGGCTGATCATCCAACTCAGTATCATGTACCTGCCTTCTCTCCATACCCCCTGATCCCTTTAGCCACAAGGGCCACATCTAACTTCCTCTTAAATATAGCCAATGAACTGGCCTCAACTACCTTCTGTGGCAGAGAATTCCAGAGATTCACTACTCTCTATGTGAAAAATGTTTTCCTCATCTCGGTCCTAAAAGATTTCCCCCTTATCCTTAAACTGTGACCCCTTGTTCTGGACTTCCCCAACATCGGGAGCAATCTTCCTGCATCTAGCCTGTCCAACCCCTTAAGAATTTTGTAAGTTTCTATAAGATCCCCCTCTCAATGTTCTAAATTCTAGCGAGTACAAGCCGAGTCTATCCAGTCTTTCTTCATATGAAAGTCCTGACATCCCAGGAATCAGTCTGGTGAACCTTCTCTGTACTCCCTCTACGGCAAGAATGTCTTTCCTCAGATTAGGAGACAAAAACTGTACGCAATACTCCAGGTGTGGTCTCACCAAGACCCTGTACAACTGCAGTAGAACCTCCCTGCTCCTAGACTCAAATCCTCAAAAGTAAAGGTCACGTATTCCTTTTCTCCAGAGTTAGTGCCTGCTGATGGATCCTCTGTCGACACACACTCTATCCTCCCCCTCTCCATGGTACAAATGTGTTGATCGGTTTAATTGTCGAGGAAATGCTGTTTGAAAGATGTTTCCTGGATATAATTAGGCAACTGTCTAACTCTGTCGAAAGACCCACGGTGTTTCAATAATATTTTTGTTTGGTGCCATCACGCAGCAGCTATTAGATGGGTCCTGGCTGATCAGATGTCAAAGGGAATTCAGCGTATCAGAAATAGACCATTCGGCCCATCAATAGACAATAGACAACAGGTGCAGGAGACCATTTGGTCCTTTAATTCTGAGTCCTAGTCTCTCCCACTAGTGGTCAGTTAAGTTAGATCACAGACTAGAACATACAGTCCAGCGCAGGAACAGGCCCTTCGGCCCCACAATGTCCGTGCCGTACATGATGCCAAGACCAACTCCCCTCTGCCTGCACGTGATCCGTATCCCTCCATATCCATGCGCCGATCCAAAAGCCTCTTAAACACCACTATCGTATCTGCCTCCACCCCCACCCCTGGCAGCGCGTTCCAGGCACCCACCACCCTCTGTGTAAAAAAACCTGCCCCACACATGTCTTTTCAACTTTGCCTCTTTCATGATTTTAATTTTACTTTTAGACTCCTTTAATAGAGAGAGCACGGAGACAGGCCCTTCGGCCCACCGAGTCCATGCCGACCACCAATCGCCCGTTCACACTAGTTCTATGTTATCCCACTCCCTACACACTAGAGGCAATTTACAGAGGCCATTTAAACCTACAAACCTGCACGTCTTTAGAATGTGGGAGGAAACCGGAGCACCCGGAGAAAACCCACGCAGGTCACGGGGAGAACGTGCAAACTCCGTACAGACAGCGCCCGTAGTTGGGATGGAACCCGGGTCTCTGGCGCTGTGGGGCAGCAGCTCTACCCGCTGCACCACCGTGCAGGACTGCTCACCTTAAAGCTGCGTCCTCTAGTCTTGGACATCTCCACCCTGGTGAAAAGGTTGTGACTGTCTACCCTATCTACGCCTCTCATCATTTTATAAACATCTATCAGGTCTCCCCTCAACCTCTGACATTGCAGAGAAAACAATGCAAGTCTGTCCAACCTCCCCCTGTAGCTGAAACCCTCTAATCCCAGCATCGTTCTGGTAAACCTCCTCTGCACCAAATGTCTCCAAAGCCCCCACATGCTTCCTGTAATGGGGGTGACCAGAACTGCACGTAATACTACAAATGCTGACAATAGACAATAGGTGCAGGAGTAGGCCATTCAGCCCTTCGAGCCAGCACCACCATTCACTGTGATCATGGACAATAGACAATAGGTGCAGGAGTAGGCCATTCGGCCCTTCGAGCCAGCACCACCATTCACTGTGATCATGGACAATAGACAATAGTTGCAGGAGTAGGCCATTCGGCCCTTCGTGCCAGCACCGCCACTCAATGTGATCATGGCTGATCATCCACAATCAGTACCCCGTTCCTGCCTTCTCCCCATATCCCCTGACTCCGCTATCCTCAAGAGCCCTATCTAGCTCTCTCGTGAAAGTATCCAGAGAACCTGCCTCCACCGCCCTCTGAGGCAGAGAATTCCAGACTCACAAATTTCTGGGTGAAAAAGTGTTTAAGAAGGAACTGCAGAAGGGTCTGAAGAAGGGCTTCGGCCCGAAACGTTGCCTATCTCCCTCGCTCCATAGTTGCTGCTGCACCTGCTGAGTTTCTCCAGCATTTTTGTCTACCTTCTCTAGGTGAAAACGTGTTTCCAAATCTCCGTTCTAAATGGCTTACCCCTTATTCTTAAACTGAGGGCCCTGGTTGTCAGTATATGGAGAGTTAATGAACGTGATTCTCGGCAATGATGACAGTCAGTGTTTGTTGGTGTGCGTGATATTTACTATTGCAGTTTCCACCGTCTGTGGGAACATTTCTTCTTCTTTTCCCGGAGGTACATCCTATTTTGCGCATTATGTTTCTTAACTTCTTGCAACACTCTCCTCTACGTTAAATCGCCCTTTGTTGATGCTCAGTGTTCTCATGCCAGAGTCTTCTCGCAGTTGCTGTCAACTAACTTGTTTGCGTCTGGCTGGTGAATAGACTTCACACATGTAACAGGCCCAGCACCTGCAAGAACAGGTAAGGTGATCTTAATCTGCACCTCCACTCAACTGGGCGGCTTGGCTTATACACTCTGGAGTTTAGAAGGATGAGAGGGTATCTTATTGAAGCAATAAGGGATTGGACACGCTAAAGGCAGGAAACATGTTCCCAATGTTGAGCGAGTCCAGAACCAGGGGCCACACAGTTTAAGAATAAGGGGCCATTTAGAACGGAGATGAGGAAAAACCTTTTTCACCCAGAGAGTTGTGAGCCTGTGGAATTCTCTGCCTCAGAGGTGGAGGCAGGTTCTCTGGATGCTTTCAAGAGAGAGCTAGATAGGGCTCTTAAAGATAGCGGAGTCAGGGGATATGGGGAGAAGGCAGGAACGGGGTACTGATTGGGGATGATCAGCCATGATCACATTGAATGGCGGTGCTGGCTCGAAGGGCCGACCGGCCCACTGCTGAACCTGTTGTCTGTTGTCTATTGTCTAAACTATTCGCCAAACGTCAGAGTATTTATCAGGTGTGTAGGAAGGAACTGCAGATGCTGGTTTACACCGGATAGACACAAAATGCTGGAGTAACTCAGCGGGACAGGCAGCATATCTGGAGAGAAGGAATGGGTGACGTTTCGGGTCCGGACCCTTCTTGGGGGGGGGGGGGGGGGGGGGGGGGGTGGGGTTGGCATATCAGGTGTCAGGCAATCACAGTTTAGATAGAGAGGGGGTATAATTAAATAAACAGTGAAAGCAATGATAGGAAGACTGAGAAATCGCCATTTCATAAGTTTAGTTAAGTTCAGATTCAGATTAAGATTCAGATTCAATTTTAATTGTCATTGTCAGTGTACAGTACAGAGACAACGAAATGCATTTAGCATCTCACTTGGAAGAGCGACATAGCAAACGATTTGAATAAATAATAATAAGTGTCCGGGGGGGGGGGGGTGGTGATTGGCAGTCACCGAGGTACGTTGTTAAGTAGAGTGACAGCCGCCAGAAAGAAGCTGTTCCTCGACCTGCTGGTTCGGCAACGGAGAGACCTGTAGCGCCTCCCGGATGGTAGGAGGGTAAACAGTCCATGGTTGGGGTGAGAGCAGTCCTTGGCGATGCTGAGCGCCCTCCGCAGACAGCGCTTGCTTTGGAGTTTGAAGTTTAGAGATTCTTACAGAAACTTACAAAATTCTTAAGGGGTTGGACAGGCTAGATGCAGGAAGATTGTTCCCGATGTTGGGGAAGTCCAGAACAAGGGGTTACAGTTTAAGGATAAGGGAGAAATCTTTTAGGGCCGAGATGAGAAAAACATTTTTCACACAGAGAGTGGTGAATCTGTGGAATTCTCGGCCACAGAAGGTAGTTGAGGCCACAGTTCATTGGCTATATTTAAGAGGGAGTTAGATGTGGCCCTTGTGGCTAAAGGGATCAGGGGGTATGGAGAGAAGGCAGGTACAGGATACCGAGTTGGATGATCAGCCATGATCACATTGAATTGCGGTGCAGGCTCGAAGGGCCGAATGGCCTACTCCTGCACCTATTGTCTATGTTTCTATGCAGCGGAGACACAGGCCCTTCGGCCCACTGCGCCCGTGCCGACCAGCGATCCCTGCACACTAACACAAAAGGATAATTTACAATTTTTCCCGAAACCAACTAATCTACAAAGATCGGCACGTGTTTGGAGTGTGGGAAGAAATCAGAGCACCCGGAGAAAACCCACGCAGGTCACGGCCAGAACGTGCAAACTCCGTACAAACAGCACCCATAGCCAGGATCCAACCCGGGTCCCTGACGCTGTAAGCTTTTTTGTTGCATGCTACCCAGTCAGTGGAAAGACTATACATGATAACAATCAAGCTGTCCACAGTGTGCAGATACAGGTTAAGGGAATAGAAACATTGAAAATAGTTGCAGGATAAGGCCATTCGGCCCTTCGAACAAGCATCGCCATTCAATATGATCATGGCTGATCATCCAAATTCAGTACCCCGTTCCTGCTTTCTCCCCGTTTCCCTTGATTAGCCCTAAGAGCTAAATCTAACTCTCTCTTGAAAACATCCAGTGAATCGACCTCCACTGCCTTCTGTGGCAGAGAATTCCACAGATTCACAACTCTCTAGGTGAAAAAGATTTTTCTTCATCTCAGTCCTAAATGGCCTACCCCTTATTCTTAAACTGTGTGACCCCTGGTTCTGGACGCCCCCAACATCGGGAACATGTTTCCTGCATCTAGCCTGACCAATCCCTTAAGAATGTGAAATGTTTCTATAAGATCCCTTCACATCCTTCTAAATTCCCATGAATACAAGCCCAGTCGATCCGTTCTTTCGTCATATAATATTTAATGCAAGCTGAAGTCTAGGAAAGTCAGATCAAACATAGTCCAAGGGTCTCCAATGAGGTAGATAGTAATGTGTGGGAAAGAACTGTGCAGATGCATGTTTAAATCGAAGATAGACACAAAAAGCTGGAGTAACTCAGCGGGACAGGCAGCATCTCTAGAGAGAAGGAATGGGTGACGTTTCAGGTTGTATGGCAAGTTGGACATTGAAAAAGTTAGAAATTGCCATTACAAGACCCTTCCTCAGACTTCGTCAGATAGATGATAGGTCAGGACCGCTGTCTTGTGGGTGATAGGATGGTTTAGTTGTCTGATAATGGTACCATTAAATAAAGATAGTGTATGGTTACTGCTATTCCGTGGATCCTCACCTTGTCGTGGTGGAGAAGCTCGTGTGGTCCTGAGATCCTGAGAGCGATGCTGTCTGGAGCGATGCTCCTGGTAGGGCCACCCATGTGGGTAAGGTCGAGGGGGAGGTCTCTGACAAAGAGCAATCCAACCAAGACCTCAACGGTGGAACAGGCAGAGGGAGGACGATGGCTGACCTTAGTGGAGCGTCACAACGGCTGGGAAGGCGGATGAAGGCTGCAGCAGAAAAGGGTCTCCGGTCGTCTTGGACTCCATGCCACTGGATCCTGACCCAGATCTGTCAAGGACCGTGGGGTGGCTGTCTGTGCACCAGTCTCCATACGCTTTCCCAGCCTTTGTGACGCTCCACTCTAAACCTGTCCTATCCATGTGTATGTTCAAATGTTTCTTAAATGATGGGATAATCCCTTCCTCAATTACCTCCTCTGGTAGTTTGTTTTTGTTGTTAATTACGGGATTTGACCACGTAACAGGTTAGCATAACCTGCTCTTGTGCTGCGAGTAAGAATGTCATTGTCCTGTTTATGGGCCATGTGACAATGAAACTCACCTGCATCTTGGTACATGTTCTATGTGCTTAGACAATAGGTGCAGGAACAGGCCATTCGGCCCTTCGAGCCAGCACCACCATTCAACGTGATCATGGCTGATCATCCCCAATCACTACCCCGTTCCTGCCTTTTCCCCACATCCCCGGACTCCACTATCTTTAAGAGCCCCATCTAACTCTCTCTTGAAAGCCTCCACCTCTCTCTGAGGCAGAGAATCCCACAGACTCACAACTCTCCGGGTGTCAGGGGTTATAGGGAGAAGGCAGGAGAATGGGGTCAGGAGGGAGAGATAGATCAGACATGATTTAATGGTGGAGTAGGCATGATGGGCCGAATGCCTAATTCTGCTACTATCACTTGTGAACTTATGAAATTATAAATATTATGGAGTTTCTATAGTTCAAACACAGAATAGTTAGATTAAACGAGTACTTACCAGTACGAAGTTTGATCTGTATTTTATGAGGAGTTACGGTGAGGGATTAAGTGAAGAACCCAGCAGGTACTGCGCATGCGGCATACTTCGAAGCAGCGGTGTGGAATCACAGAATAGACACAATATTTGAAGTAAGATAGTAAAGATCACGAGACATCAGTTTATTAGTTTGATCTATATAATGAGGGTGGGAGCGGCGGGCACTTAATCCCTCACCGTAACTCCTCATAAAATACAGATCAAACTTCATACTGGTAAGTACTCGTTTAATCTAACTATTTTACTTCGGAGTCACGTGAGTGATTCCGTGAAGACTTCAAAGGTCTGTGATTTCAAACCGTGTAACAGTTTTTATTTCACTCACTGCCGAAGTTTATGAGGGAGGAAGTGTTATCGTAATCAACCAGTGGATCTGCTTTCAAAAGAAACAGAAAGGTATTTGTTAACAATAACAACATAAAAGAGCTCCTCTGAGCTTAAATTAATATTGCAGTTTGTAATATTCTCCTGCAATTAAATCAGGTTTATCAACGGTTTATAATAAAAACAAAATGTTCTGAACGCCGTTCCCTTGACCATTCTGCTGTATTGAAAATGTGGTCAACCGGGATGTCCATTCGTTCAGCCGCTGATACCAATGCTGCCCTAGTGGAATGGGATTAAATGTATTATTATCTATTCCGGCAGCTTTCGGTACCTGTTTGAGCCACCTTGGAGTGGTTTGGCTCGTACCCCGTCTTGGGTTACTGTGGTTGACCCATAGGCTTTCCTCTCCCTCTAAGATTGTGGGTTGTGTCTATATATAGTAGTAGATGGGTCACCACACTCAACCTGGACTCTGGTGGGTAGGCCCGGAATCCCACCAGTGAATTGGGCGTTCCTGGTCCATATAGCCATATAACGACTACAGCACGGAAAACACAGGCGATCTCGACCCTACTAGTTCGTGCCGAACTCATAATCTCGCCTAGTCCCATATACCTGCGAGTTAGATTTTACCAGACCTAAATATGAACGTGATGCGTCTGGGGTAATCACCATGTTATCCAGTCTGGTTTATGGAGTGACCGGACTCTGTGAGCGTGTACGAGAGCCATAAGCATGAGCGTTTTTTAAAAACATAGATTAAGCAAGCTGAGGGATCTGGCTGGTGCCATCTCTGAGACATGTCAATGTCACACCAATATCCCATACATGGGTATATACCTGGGTGTTTGGGGCTTATATTATAGTTGCCCTTCATAAGTTTACCTTCAGTGGATGGGATCCCATGCTCTGCTGACATGCTGTTTTAGATAAGCAGATAAGGCGCTCCATGCTGTATTTACGGCACTGTAACTCACCTTTTAGTCATGGTGTAGATGTTCCAGGAACTCCAATACGTCAGTGGTTGAATAGTTCGTTGTCCCTGCGTCGTGGCAGTATTTTACCCATGTTAGCTTTTAGTGACTGTTCGCAGGGATGCCGACATGGTGGTAATGGTTCCTTTGGATAATCCCAGTCCCTGGTAAGGTCTATTCAAACCCTGCACCCAGGAGTTTGATGTTTCCCTGGCATGGGTGGCTTGTGCCTGATACTGGGTTGAGTCAGCAACCATGGTCCACTAGGGAAATCCATAGGTGACTCGCCCACCGTGTCGTGATGAACTGGGAACCATGGCTGTGTAGGCCGGTCGGGCACGTTCAATATCTCGGAGACAGATCCCTCTGTATTGCGAAGTGCCCGTCTGATGAGGCAGAAGGGAGGAAGGCAAAGCAGAAATTCCCCCTTCCAGCGTATAGGCATCTATCGCTGCTGCCTCTAATCTGGTTCCTAAGTCACATACATGGGTTACTGGTGATTCCATCTTGTGCAACCAAATTGATATCTGGCTTTCAAACTGCTTAATAAATTTAGCAGATATTTTGGGTTTGACATCTATTCAATGTAATCATAGATTTTACCCCGTGACATGGTGTCTCCCACTGTGTTCTAGCTTCCTAGGACATAGGCAGCTGATAGTTAAAATGTCTTTTGACACACCATTGCCAGATTTGTTTGACCAATTTGTTGCACAATAATGATTATTATGCTCCCCATATGGTTGATATAAGCCACCACCATAGTATTATCAATCCGTAACCACATATGTACGTGCTGCATTTGAAATGCATATGCTTTTTAGCCCAATAGGCGATCACCAATCCCAAGTAGTTGATGCCCGGTATGTGTAGTAACGATGTTTGTGAATTGGTCCATCTGTTACCTGTGCTGGATATGGAGTTTAGTTGCTCCCCAGCCTAAAGTACTGGCATCGGTTTTTAATAACCAGGTTGGGATTGGTGATGATAATAGGGCTGAAAACTATGCCAAATATATGTCTGCCCACCACCTTAATTGTGATATAGCTTCAGTGGGTACATTCATGATTTGATTATAGTGACCCAAGTACCTTGGCAAAGTAACAGTCATATGGACGGAATTATTATTGAAGCCCAGATAATCCTTGGTAGTTAACGCTTCAATTCTGGTTTATCTGGGCGTGGGATAAACCTCAGCTTTAGGGAGCTGTTTCGTAGCTAGAACTGCTGCCACAGCTAATTCCTTTGTTTCCCCTAATATGAGGATATCATCCAATATATGCCATGATTATGCTTGTTTTCTTAATATTTTCATGGCCATTTATAATAGTTTAGGGCTGAGGTTAGACCATAGGGAATGCTATATGCTCCCATGGTTGCCCTAACCGGGATATCCATTATCCAGGTAAATTTTTTTTTTTTTTTTTTTTTTTTTTTTTTTTTTTTTAGGTATCTATAATGATCCTAGTGTATGGGTATAAGATAGTTAGCATCTTCCATATCAATGCTCCCCATAGGTATCCTAGGGAGATCAGATGTCTGGCAGTGACAAGAACCCATCTCCATCTTAAAGTGTATATACTCAACAGATTTATTTAGTGATATTAGATCAATGATGATGCTACATTCACCATCTTTTGTAGTTTTGGTGAATATATTCGATACAAATTCCAATGGCTCATGTTTACTCCCATGATCCGTTTAGTAATGAGCCTTTCTAGTTCAGCTTGACCTTCTCACTTCTCTTTTCTTAGAGGGAGAAAATGCCCTTTGGGCGCATTGCTGAACTGGCGGTAATATGCCCAATTTGAATTCGTTTTTATCCTCTAAGACTGTTGAGTATATTTTAGTTATTTGTGACAGCATCCCATGCTTTATCCACAAGTGTAAATGCCCCCCCACGCAGTTAGTAGAACACCCTTGTTTTGTGTAAACGGGAGGAACCAGACTACCTACCTCCATGTTTGTTGTTTTTTCATGAAGGCGTAGTTTGCTGGTATGCTGGTGCTGTCGGTGGGGCGGCGCATCTTCCCACGGCTCCGCTCTGGGCCCCGTCTAAAAAGAACTTTGGGGGTAAAGTGAAGCGGTCGCCAGGCTTTCACCAGTCCTTGTTTGATTCACTGGTGGATGCCGAGGGGTGCTGCCAGCTGGGTGTTGGATGCGATGTCCTGCTCGTTCCATGGCCTGCCTTCATGAGGCGCACAGGTTTATCTGCCTCTCTTCCCGCAGCAGCGGTTTGCATAGCCCCATATATTTGGGGTTGCGGGCAGGTCTATATGCACCATTGTTCAGTCGAGTATCCCAAATTTGGGAACATCTTAGGCGTCAGCACCCTGGTAGTGCAATGGGATAGTCTCATCCTGGGAGAGTATAATCCGTGGAAAAGGCGAGCAAAGGCGGTAACATCTTGACCCTTCTGTAGAATTCGCTGCTTGTCTGCGAGTCTGCTGACCCAGCTGCCTGCGGATTTGCCTCTGGAAAGGCCTGCTCCTGCAGGACTTTTGTTGGGAAGATGGTCGCGTGGAGGAGCCATGTAGTGGGCCCACGACACCCAGTAGCTCTTCCTGATCCTGCTCCCCTGGCATACTGCTGTTCTCGTCCGCCTGCCCAGCGTTTAAGCCAGCCCAGCCCTGGCCTCCTTAGCTAGCCTCAAAAGAGGGAGCAAAAGGGTGTGCTAAATTGGAGGAGGCATAGCTCAAACTCCGCTGTTGCATCAATCCCTTGACAAGGGAGATGGCTAGTGCAATAGCACTGGGGTAGGAGTCAGCTCCCTTGGCATTCAGCCAGTGCCCCTTTTCTCCTGGAGGTGAACTCCATGACCTCCTCTGGCTTGGGGAGACAGACATACTTATTTTTGCCTTCTCCAACCTGTTCCAGTTTTGGAGGAAGTTGGCTCCTGTAGAACCTGTAAATTGGGAAGATTTTTCTCTTACCTGCATGTAGAGGCTGCCTGCCGTTTTCCAGGCGGCGTTGTGGCGGTTCCCGGGCGGTGATTCTCCTGGTCAGGAGTCTGCAGGGCTGCTGGTCGGGTTTTTTAAACTTCCCGCCGGTCCGCTGCTGTTACCAAACAGCTGTTCAGCGGACCGGTATAGCGCAGCTCCTTGCAGCGGTCCGCAGCGTTTGCGGTCCGGGTAGCGCTTTTTCCCCGTCCACTGTCGGCTCCACGCTGGAGTCGAAACGGGGGCCGCTCACCATGCCTCTCTACTTTGCTCCCCCTGGAGCAAAAACCACAAGGCCCGATTAAGGTAAGTACTTACCTCTCGTTCCTTGGATGCGGGAGCTAGCCCGACTCCCGCTGGCCGCGTTGCACAGCTGTGCGATTATGTCGCATGCGCAGTACCTGCTGGGTTCTTCACGGAATCACTCACGTGACTCCGAAGTAAAATCTATAGTTAAAATTCGAAGGAATGAACTGCAGTCATTGGTTTACACAAAGTGCTGGAGTAACTCAGCGGGTCAGGCAGTATATGTGGGGAACATGGAGGGGTGACGTTTCTGGTTGAGACCCTTCTGTAGAACATTATCCACCTTATCTAGAAGTGCTGCCTGACCCACTGAATTACTCCAGTACTTTACATCATTTTTGTAAACCAGCACCTGCAGTTCCTTATATATCCACCCATCAATGGCCAGGCTTTATCCCGTTCCCAACCTCTCTTTTTCCAGCTTTCTCCTACCCCCCCCCCCCCCCCCCCCCCCACCTCCCCACTCCATCAGTCTGAAGAAAAGTCTCGATCCACAAATCTGAGTTACTCGGCCCCACAAAGTGCTGGACTAACTCAGCGGGTCAGGCAGCATCTGTGGAGAACATGGATAGGTGACGTTTCACAGAGTAACGCTGGAGTAACTTCACATTTATCCGCATTAAACTCCATCTGCCATCTTTCAGCCCACTGTCTGGACTAAAATACAGTAACTCAGCGGGTGCAGCAGCATCTATGAAGCAAAGGAAATAGGCAACGTTTCGGGCCGAAACCCGGAAGGGTTTCGGGCCGAAACATTGCCTATTTCCTTCGCTCCATAGATGCTGCTGCACCATAACTCAGTGGGTCAGGCAGCATCTGTGGAGAACATGGATAGGTGACGTTTCACAGAGTGCTAGACTAACTCAGCGGGTCAGGCAGCATCTGTGGAGAACATGGATAGGTGACGTTTCAAGAGTGCTGGAGTAACTCAGCGGGTCAGGCAGCATCTGTGGGGAACATGGATAGGTGACGTTGAGCAGAGTGCTGGAGTAACTCAGCTGGTCAGGCAGCATCTGTGGAGAACATGGATAGGTGACGTTTCACAGAGTGCTGGAGTAACTCAGCGGGTCAGGCAGCATCTGTGGAGAACATGGATAGGTGACGTTTCACAGAGTGCTGGACTAACTCAGCAGGTCAGGCAGCATCCGTGGGGAACATGGACAGGTGACGTTTCACAGAGTGCTGGACTAACTCAGCGGGTCAGGCAGCATCTGTGGAGAACATGGATAGGTGACGTTTCAGATCGGGACCCTTGTTCAGATTGTAAGTGGAGGGTGGGCAATGAAACACTGTTGACTTGACTCTAGTCTCTTGGCGTATGTTCTACATGCCCGTCTAACGTGTGTATTCTTGCAGGGATGGATTCCAGCAATTTTTCGCATTATGACTATGAGGATATGTTTGAGAATTACAGCGATCTGGACTACTCAATGTTGGACCTGAGTACAGCCCCCTGCATGCACACCTCCATTGACAATTGGATCAACGTGATGTTGGCCGCGATCTACAGCCTGGTGTGTCTCCTGGCCGTGACGGGGAATGTACTGGTGTTGCTGGTCATCCTTCACAACCGCCGCACCATCACGTCCACGGACGTCTACCTGCTTCATCTGGCCACGGCCGACCTGCTCTTTGCCCTCACCCTGCCCTTCTGGGCAGTGGACGCCGTGTCTGGCTGGGTGTTTGGTGACGCCATGTGTAAGGTGATCAGTATGTTGCAGGAGGTGAACTTTTACAGTGGCATCCTCCTGCTGGCCTGCATCAGCGTGGACCGCTACCTGGCCATTGTCCGCTCTGCCCAGTCGCACGGCCGCAAGAGACCGTGGATGGTCAAACTGGCGTGTGCCATCGTCTGGCTCGTGGCCCTGCTCCTGTCCTTGCCCGTCCTCTACAAGGGTGAGTTGATCTATGATCGCAGAACCCTGTGCTACGAGAACCTCGACGCACATTCGATCGACAACTGGAGAACCGCCACCAGGTTTGTACGGCACGTGATGGGCTTCCTCGTGCCGCTGGCCGCCATGGTCTTCTGCTACTCCGTCACCGTGTGGAAACTGTGCCAGACCAAGGGCTTCCAGAAGCAGAAAGCCATGAAGGTCGTCATCGCTGTGGTGCTGGCCTTCCTGGCGTGCATGCTGCCCCACAACGTCACGGTCTTCGTGGATACACTGATGAGGAGCAGTCTCATCAACCAGACCTGCGCCAGACGCGACCACTTGGACAAGGCAATAACCGCCACGCTAACCCTGGGCTACACGCACAGCTGCATCAACCCAATCCTCTACGCCTTCATCGGGGTGAAGTTCAGGAGGAACCTGGTCAAACTCTTGGCTAGTAAAGGGCTCGTCAGCCAGAGTGTCCAAGCCCATTACAAGCGATCCGTGTCGACATCCTCTGAATCTGGACTGATTGCGGCCACAATATAGATTTGTCACAAACTCAACCACTCATCAAAACCTGATTGGACTTTTGTCTGTTGCATTGGATCAAGTGCGAGGAGATGTTTCTTCTCCGCTGATTTGTGGTCGGTCATACCACTCGTGTTTTCTTTGGCTTCTCTGCTCCCATTAATCCATCTCTCTCTGTATCTCTTGCATTCCCCCCCCCTCCCCCCCCCCCCCCCTCCCCCCCCCACTCCCTCCCCCCCCCCCCCCCCCCAGTGGCCATTCATGACTGAGTTGTGTAACATTTGGTAAATAAAACACGCAAAGATTCTTGGCTTCACCCTGCAACAGGTTGTCACGTCTTCATTAGTTAAGTTTACTTTGGAGATACAGCATGGAAACAGGCCCTTCGGCCCACCATGTCCGCACCAACCAGCGATCCCCGCACACTAACACTATCACACATACACACAACACAGATACACACAACACACACACACATACACATACACACACAGATACACACACACAGATACACACACACACACAGATACACACACACAACACAGATACACACAACAGATACACACACACACACACACACACAGATACACACACACAGATACACACACACAGATACACACACACACACACAGATACACACACACACACACACACACAGATACACACACACACACACAGATACACACGCACGCACACACACACACACACGGGGCAATTTACAATTTTACCAAAGTCAATTAACAAACCTGTACGTGGGAGGAAAGCGGAGATTCCGGAGAAAACCCACACAGGTTACGGGGAGAACTATGTACAGACTATGTACAGACAGCACCCGTAGTCGGGATTGAACCCGTGTCTCTGGCGCTGTGAGGCAGCAACTCTAACGCTGCGCCACACAGAAACAGGGTATTCTTTAGCTCCCAGAACCTGGAAGAAATATTTGTCAATGCCCAGCTTCTTGTTGAGTCATACAGCACGGAAACAGGCCCTTCGGCCCTACTCGCCCACGCCAACCCAGATGCCCCATCTACATTAGTCCAACTTGCCCAAGTCTGGTCCATCGTATCATATATACTTATTAAAAGCCCGATCTTGTACGTGTGTATATGTGTGTGTATGTGTGTGTGTGTGTATGTATATGTGTGTGTGTATATATATGTGTGTGTATATGTGTGTGTGTGTGTATGTGTGTGTATATATTGTATATGTGTTTGTGTATATGTGTGTGTGTGTATATGTGTGCGTATATATGTGTGTATATGTGTGTGTGTATATATGTGTGTATATGTGTGTGTGTATGTGGTTGTCTTTACATCTTCGCAAAAACACTATACGGTAACGATTACATTTTTACATATTCTGATTGACATTTTCCCCCTCGAAGCAGGAATCACCTTTGCTGAACATTTTATGCTTTATTTCTTGACTTATTCTCGACATTAATGATTAAAAGTGTAAAAAAGTCAAAAGACTTTGAATTTAAAACCACATTTCAACTGATGACGTCACAATGGCTCAGCTAGCAGAGACCAGCCTCAATGAAGATTTCATCCTATATTTGACATGTTGTTTACGATTAAAGCTTTAAAAATGCCAACTTGCATAAGGTTTTTACTTTTAAAATCATTCCTGCCAGTTTCCAACACACTTCGATACAATGTTGCGACACAGGGACACTCTGAACTTTTCACCTCACAGGAGGGGGAGGGCGAATCACTATTGAAACACGCAGGGCAAGTGTCAATAGACAATAGGTGGAGGAGTAGGCCATTCGGCCTTTCGAGCCAGCACTGCCGTTCAATTTGATCATGGCTGATCATCCCCAATCAGTACCCCGTTCCTGCCTTCTCCCCATATCCCCTGACTCCGCTATCATTAAGAGCCCTATCTAGCTCTCACTTGAAAGTATCCAGAGAACCGGCCTCCACCGCCCCCTGAGGCAGAGAATTCCACAGACTCACAACTCTCTGTGTGAAAAAGTGTCTCCTCATCTCCTCATCTAAATGGCTTACCCCTTATTCTTAAACTGTGTGGCTCCTGGTTCTGGACTCCCCCAACATCGGGAACATGTTTCCTGCCTCTAGCGTGTCCAAACCCTTAATATTCTTATATGTTTCAATAAGATATCCTCTCATCCTTCTAAACTCCAGAGTGTACAAGCCCAGCCGCTCCATTCAAAGTGCAATTGGAATTTTTTCAAAGTCCACTGCTGAGGGAGGTAAGGGGAGTGTTGGAATCTTACGTTCGTGGATGGCTTGAGACGGAGGACCATGCCTTCCCTGGGGGCTACAGGTAAGAACGGGTGGGTTGGGGGAGCACACCCAACGGGTCTGCACTTGATCTAGTATCTCTCTAAACCTTTCCTATCCATGTACCTGTCCGAATGTCTTTTAAATGATGCTATAGTCCCTGCCTCAACTACCTCCTCTGGCAGCTCGTTCTGTACACCCGCCACCCTCTGTGTTGCCCCACAGGTTCCTATTAAATATTTCTCCTCTCACCTTAAAACTATGTCATGTTCCTAAGTTCAAGGAGCAGAATAAAGCCATTCGGCCCATCAAGTCTACTCCATCAATCATGGCTGATCTATCTCTCCCTCCTAGCCCCATTCTCCTGCCTTCTCCCCATAACCCCCTGACATCCGTACAAATCAAGAATATATCAGGTCTTCAGATTCTACCCCAAGATGTCTACTTCCCTGGAAAAAGACTTCTGCCTGTTAGGCAGAGAGTCATAGTGTGGAAACAGGCCCTTCGGCCCAACTTGTCCACGCTGACCAAGGTGTCCCATCTACACGAGTCCCGAACGAGCAATTGCCAGTATTGGTGCAGGTGTAGGTACAGGTATATGTATAGGTATATATATATTGGTTCTGAAGAAGTCTGACAAAGGGTCTCGACCTGAAACCCATTCCTTGTCTCCAAAGATGCTGCCTGTCCGCTGAGCTACTCCAGCTATTTGTGTCTATCTTCAGTAAAGCTGCATCTCCAGTTCCTTCCTACATGGTATATATATGGGTATAGGTATCGTTAAATGTATGGGCGCAGGTATAGGTATGTGCATAGGTATCGATATGCCATAGGTGTAGGTATCCATGACAGTATAGGTACAGATATAGGTATGCTACAGGTGTGCATATACCTATATGTTTAGGGATAGGTAAATGTGTACGTATTGGCATAGGTATAGGTGTAGGCAGGAACTGCAGATGCTGGTTTAAACCAAAGGTGGACACAAAACGCTGGAGGAACTCAGGGGTACAGGCAGCAATTGACAATAGGCAATGGGTGCAGGAGTAGGCCATTCGGCCCTTCGAGCCAGCACCACCATTCAATGTGATCATGGCTGATCATCCACAATTAGGACCCCGTTCCTGCCTTCTCCCCATATCCCCTGACAGCCCTATCTAGCTCTCTCTTGAAAGCATCCAGAGAAACTGCCCTCCACCGCCCTCTGAGGCAGAGAATTCCACAGACTCACAACTCTCTGTGTGAAAAAGTGTTTCCTCATCTCCGTTGATGGCTTTACTCCTTATTCTTAAACTGTGGCCCCAGGTTCTGGATTCCCCAACATTCATCTCTGGAGAGAAGGAATGTATGATGTTTCGGGTTGAGACACTTGTTCAGACTCACCTTTCATAAGGTCATAATTGAAAGTGGTAGAATTAGGCCATTCGGCCCATCAAGTCTACTCCGCCATTCAATCATGGAGTATTGTGTGCAATTTTACTTCGGAGTCACATGAGTGACTACGTGAAGAGCCCGCTCAGCACGCATGCGCGACATTGCATTCACGCAGTGCAACAGCGACGCAGCGGGAGTCAGGCCCTCCCGCTACAGTTTTAAAAAGACGGACCGTCAGGTAAGGTCACTCTGAGGTCGGTTTTTCTTGGCAAAAGAAGAGTTTTTGCTTTGTTCCAACAGCTAAGAAAAATGAACAGAACAAGGCTCTCCAATTGTATTGTATTGTATTGTATGCAAATTTATTGTCATTGTCTCAATTTGAGACAACAAAATGAATTTCCCTTACAGGCAGTATCATAAAAAAAATCATTAAAAAAAAATAATAATATATAAATAATAAAACATATTAAAAATAAAATTGAAATTGAATTTTAAAAAAGCACAAACACAGAAAGTCCACGACTCAACATAACATAAATGGCACCAAGGTGAGGATGGCACCATAGTCCAGCCAGCCTCCCCTCCAAGAAGCCTGTCCCCCGTTCGACTCCAACGGAGGAGCGTTCCATCAGTGGAGGGCAGGAGGCGGTAGGACCGCTAACTCAGCGCTCCGCCATCCCCGATACCGAGCCGAGCCCAGTCTCCCTAGCGCCTGAGCAGCGGACTGGATGTAAAGCCACTAAGAATACCATCCGGCCGGTGGTTTCTGATTCGTCGGACGAAGACGTCTCACTGCCCGCTCGGGGCAGAGACAGCCGCCTGAGCCGCATGGAGCGGCTTATGGAGCGTATGCTCCAGCGAGACGTGCTTCGTGAGGAGCAGTTTTGCAGGGGGAATTCAGGCACTCCCTCCACAGTGCATCGTGCACTGGCCATCGCTTCCCCCTCATCCGATGACAGCTGTGGCGACCAGGGCTGGGCTGGTCAAGAAGAGGGGTCAATGGCTGAAGAAGTCGGGAGTACGCCAGGGGTACAGGAACAGGAAGAGCTGCTGGGTGTGGTTGAATTGAATAACCTTTAATAATCCTTTACAGGAAATTACAGTGCCACAACAGCTTCAAGACAGACATAACACCACACATTTCCACAGATATCTTCAATACATAATAAGTTAAAATTTTTGTGCATTATAAAACCTTATAGCAGCTGGTATACAAGACTTCCTATGTCTCTCCGTTTTGCACATTGGTGCAATCAGTCTCTGACTGAAGATGCTGCACTTGATCACCTTCAGGGCGTGGAGTGGGTGAGTGGGGTTGGCCATTATTGAGCCTAGTTTTGGTCTCTACGTGGACCGCTACGTGGCAGCCCCACGTGAAGGACGGCCATTAGAGCAAAAACTAGCGGCCAGCATTAACCACCTATCCAACAGGCCCCTACAGGAGCAGGTGGTTAATGAGGTCTTAGAACAATATACAGCTCCTGAAAATTGTGAATCGCTTAACGTGCCGGCTGTCAACAGCCAAATCTGGGGGCACGTTGGGTCAAATATTCAAAATCAGGAACTAAAACTTCAGCGGATCCTCAGGCTTCTGACGTCAGCCATCACCTCATTTACTCGTTCTGTGGATGGTACAGAAATGACCATAAACCAGCAGGACACCCTCGCACTGCTGTGCAATACACAATTCGAGATGAATAACCTCCGCAAGGAGTTTATAAGACCTGCCCTCAACCCGAAATTCACGGGCTTGTGTAAAACTCCAACCATTGAGTCAGATACACTGCTCTTTGGCAAAGACCTCACCAAAAAAGTCAAAGACATGGAGGAGGCTTCCAAAGCTTTCAGCCTCATGAGGGCAGGCTCCGGGACGAGCAAAACCAAAACCACAAAACCGAAGTGGCAGTACCCCATCGCGTCCACCAGTCGACGTCTACCCTATGGGACTGGTGAAAGCTCGGGGTTCGCATACCACCACCGGAAGCCTTTTTTAGGCCAAGGCCCAGAGCGGACCCCATGGAAAATGAGCCATCCCCAAACCTCACCAACACGTCAGACAACACAAAAGGCTCGTCATCCTGTGAAGAAGCAGAAGAAACACCCATAACCATGGAGGTGGGTGGGTCTGGTTCCTACCAGCATATAGAAAGTAGGGGCTCAATACTAACAGGGGGAGATTACACCTGTTTAAGGAAGCATGGGAGTCTATCACGAGTGACAAGTATATACTCAATAGCATTCGTGGATACAAAATACAGTTTGCACTAGAAAAATTGCCACCAGTTCAGCATTCACCCCAGAGGGTTTTTTCCCTCTCAGTTAAGAAAAACGAGAGAGACAAGCTGAACTGGTGAGACTAATCACTAAGGGTATCATTGAAAAAAACAAAACATGAACCCTTGGAATTTTGTGTCTAATATATTTACTAAAACCAAAAAAGATGGTGGATGTCGCATCATCATTGACTTAACTTCACTAAATCTGTTTGTTAAGTATGTACATTTCAAAATGGAAACGTTTTGTTACTGCCAAACAACTAATTTCCAAAGGATACTTCATGGCAAGCGTTGACCTCAAAGATGTTTACTATTCAGTACCCATTCATAAGGATCATCGCAGATACCTGAAATTTACCTGGATGTGGCAACAATGACAGTTTAAAGTGTTACCCACGGGTTAACATCAGCCCCAAGATTATTCACCAAGATACTAAAACCAGCCCTGGCATATTAAGGAGACAAAAACATATTGTCATGGCATATCTTGATGATATCTTAATAGTAGGCAAAACCATGGAATTGGCTATATCAGCTGTATCAGCTACCAAATAATTGTTTGAAACCTTGGGGATTTGTCTTACATCCAGATAAATCTAAATTGAAGCCATCCACAACCATGGACTTCTTGGACTTCACTATTAACTCAGTCCACATGTCCACATAACTTTACCAAAAGACAAAACAACGGAATTGGCACAATCATGTAACAATTTAATGGTCAACGAGCGACCAACTATTCGACAAGTGGCAAGAGTAATTGAGAAAATGGTAGCAGCATTTCCGGCTACACAATTTGGACCTTTGCACTATCAAAACTTACAAAGAGCAAAGGTACAGGCACTAAAACGACATGCAGGTCATTATGATCGTATCATGAAATTACCCACTGAAGCAATATCAGAGCTACAGTGGTGGGTAGAAAACGTTTGGCATAGTTCCAGCCCTATCATCATCATTAACCTTACTTTAGTTATCCAAACAGATGCCAGTGCTCAAGGCTGGGGAGCAACTAACTCCATATCCAGCACAGGTGGTAGATGGACTAACCCAGAGTCATCATTACTACTTACATTGGGCATTAACTATCTAGAGATGTTGGGTGCCTTTTACGGTTTAAAAGCATATGCATCAAATATGCATCACTTGCATGTACGGTTACAAATAGACAATAATACTATGGTGGCGGCCTACATTAACCATATGGGCAGCATAAAACGATATCATGCAACAAATTGGTCAACACAATCTGGCAATGGTGTGTCGAAAGACATATTTGGCTATCAGCAACTTACCTGCCAGGTAAGCTAAATACAGTGGCAGACACCAGGTCACGCAAATTTAATGACAACACCGAATGGATGTTAAACCCCAAAGTGTTTGCTAAAATTATCAAGCAATATGGCTCGCCAGATATCGGCCTATTTGCGTCAAGGCTAAATCACCAGGTACCTATGTATGTCGCTTGGGAACCAGACCCTGAGGCAGCAGCAGTAGATGCGTTCGCGGTGGATTGGGGAAATTTCTTCTTCTATGCATTTCCTCCCTTCTGCCTCATTAGTCGGGTACTGCGCAAAATACAAACGGACTCTGCTTCAGGTATTTTGATAGTACCCGACTGGCCTACACAGCCATGGTTCCCATTACTCCATGACATGGTTGATATTTCCCAGTACCCAGAATTATTAACACACCCCGTATCTGGCATAAGCCACCCATGACATGATAAAATCAAACTCCTGGGTTGCAGATTTTGAAAAGACCATTACTGGGACTGGGATTGTCAGAAAATACCATCAACACCATGTCAGCACCTCACCGAACATCCACAAGAAAACAGTACTTGCCCAGCATCAAAAAGTGGGAGAAGTACTGCTTGGATACAGGGACCACCTACTCAACCGCAACAGTTACCAACGTACTGGAGTTCCTGGCAGCCCTTCACCACGATGAAGGACTCAGCTACAGTGCCATCAACACACCTAGAAGTGCTCTGTCTGCCTATTTAACTCAGGCACCAGGACATCAGGCCATGAGGTTCCACCCGCTGGTGGTTAAACTAATGAAGGGAATTTTCAACTCTAACCCCCCCCCCCCCCCAGACCAAGGTACACCCATATATGGGATGTCAGTGTGGTCCTGACATACCTCAGGGGATGGCCACCAGCCAGGTCCCTCACCCTGGAACAATCTACGCTCAAGACTATCATGCTGATGGCACTTGTATCTGCACAGAGGGTCCAGTCACTACACCTTTTGCGACCGGACAACATGATCATAGCTCCAGACCAGACCAGAGTAGACCAGGAGCACCCAACCCAGTCGTGGAATTCCAGGCTTACCCGCCAGAACCACGGTTATGTGCCATGACCCTACAATCCTACATAGACACAACCAAAATAATTCGAGGGAGTGAAAAAGCCTTATGGGTCAGTCACAAAAACCTTATGGTTGGGTGACGAGCCAAACCATTTTCGAGATGGCTCAAGCAGTGCTAAAAGCTGCTGGTATAAAACACTAACATGTACAAATCTCACTCCACCAGGGCAGCATCCACGTCAACGGCTAAAAGAATGGACGTGCCTATAGACCACATCCTGGCTACAGCAGGTGGTC
>NW_026575923.1:0-24657 GCF_028641065.1 Leucoraja erinaceus | reverse complement strand
ACAACTGAAAACAAGTGCCATTTAAGTGATATATCATCCATTGCTGCAGGAAAGTAGCACAGGTTACAATAAACTTTTACATGTTCCAGGAATTCATCTCATAAAAATGGGAGAGGCTTAAAATGCATTGTAAATCCTCAAATCCATGTTGACTTGGACTAATCCTTTTACTGCTATCCAAATGCCCCATTATTACATATGTTATTTGCAGCCCAGGCCACCCTTGACTCTCACACGGACATGATTCCTATACATCCTCTGTTTACTGGACTTTATAAACTCCACCCTCAATAGTGTCCACTCCCTCAAACAGAGTGACCATATACCCGAATCAGAAGCCATGGATTGCTCGAGCCTACAGCTCATCCAGGGCTAACCTGAAGAGGGGCATCAGGAAGGCCAAGCACTGCCATAAGCTCAGGATTGAGGAGCACTTCAACAACAACTCCGACCCCCGACGCATGTGGCAAGGCATCCAGGCCATCACGGACTACAGACCCTCCAACATTACCCCCACATCCAGCGACGCCTCCTTCCTTGAGGAGCTGAATCACTTCTATGGCCGCTTCGACAGGGACAATCTAGAGACAGCCATCAAGGCTGTACTACCTGCCGATCACCAACCCCTCACACTCACCCCCTACGACGTGTACGTGGCACTGAGTAGGACTAATGCACGTAAGGCTGCTGGCCCTGACGGCATCCCCGGGCGCGTGCTCAGTGCCTGTGCTGCGCAGCTGACAGACGTCTGGACTGACATCTTCAACCTGTCACTTGCCCAAGCAGTTGTCCCCACTTGCCTCAAAGCCACCTCCATCGTGCCAGTGCCAAAACACTCCACTGCGGCAAGCCTCAACGACTTCCGCCCAGTTGCACTTACCCCCATCATCACCAAGTGCTTCGAGAGGCTGGTCCTGGCACACCTCAAAAGCTGCCTACCCCCCACACTGGATCCCTATCAGTTTGCCTACCGCAAGAACAGGAGTACGGAGGATGCCATCTCAACGGCACTTCACTCCGCCCTCTCCCACCTTGACAACAGAGACACTTATGTAAGAATGCTGTTCATCGATTACAGCTCAGCATTCAACACCATTATTCCATCAAAACTGATCACCAAACTCGGTAACCTGGGCATCGACCCCTCCCTCTGCAACTGGATACTGGACTTTCTAACCAACAGACCCCAGTCTGTGAGGTTAGACAAGCACACCTCTTCAACCCTCACCCTGAACACCGGCGTTCCTCAGGGCTGTGTGCTGAGCCCCCTCCTCTACTCCCTCTTCACCTATGACTGCACACCGGTACATGGTACTAACACCATCATCAAGTATGCAGATGATACAACGGTGATTGGCCTCATCAGCAACAACGATGAGCTGGCCTACAGGGAGGAGGTCCAGCACTTAGCAGCATGGTGCGCTGACAACAACCTGGCCCTTAACTCCAAGAAGACCAAGGAGCTCATTGTAGACTTCAGGAAGTCCAGAGGCGGCACGCACACCCCCATCCACATTAACGGGACGGAGGTGGAACGTGTTTCTAGCTTCAGGTTCCTGGGAGTCAACATCTCCGATGACCTCTCTTGGACCCACAATACCTCTACTCTGATCAAGAAGGCTCATCAGCGTCTCTTCTTCCTGAGGAGACTGAAGAAGGTCCATCTGTCTCCTCAGATCCTGGTGAACTTCTACCGCTGCACCATCGAGAGCATCCTTACCAACTGCATCACAGTATGGTATGGCAACTGCTCTGTCTCCGACCGGAAGGCATTGCAGAGGGTGGTGAAAATTGCCCAACGCATCACCGGTTCCACGCTCCCCTCCATTGAGTCTGTCCAAAGCAAGCGCTGTCTGCGGAGGGTGCTCAGCATCGCCAAGGACTGCTCTCACCCCAACCATGGACTGTTTACCCTCCTACCATCCGGGAGGCGCTACAGGTCTCTCCATTGCCGAACCAGCAGGTCGAGGAACAGCTTCTTTCTGGCCGCTGTCACTCTACTAAACAACGTACCTCGGTGACTGCCAATCACCCCCCCCCGGACACTTATATATATTTTTTTTATTCAAATCGTTTGCTATGTCGCTCTTCAAGGGAGATGCTAAATGCATTTCGTTGTCTCTGTACTGTACACTGACAATGACAATTAAAATTGAATCTGAATCTGAATCTTTAATAATTGACTCCAGCATCTTTCACACCACCAAAGTCAGGCTAACTGGTCTGTAATTCCCCGTTTTCTCTCTCGCTCCTTTCTTGAAAAGTGGGATAGCATTAGCTATCCTCCAATCCACAGGTACTGATCGTAAATCTATTGATCGTTGGAAAATAATAGAAACATAGAAACATAGAAATTAGGTGCAGGAGTAGGCCATTCGGCCCTTCGAGTCTGCAACGCCATTCAATATGATCATGGCTGATCATCCAACTCAGTATCCCGTACCTGCCTTCTCTCCATACCCTCTGATCCCCTTAGCCACAAGGGCCACATCTAACTCCCTCTTAAATATAGCCAATGAACTGGCCTCGACTACCCTCTGCGGCAGAGAGTTCCAGAGATTCACCACTCTCTATGTGAAAAAGGTTCTTCTCATCTCGGTTTTAAAGGATTCCCCCCTTATCCTTAAGCTGTGACCCCTTGTCCTGGACTTCCCCAACATCGGGAGCAATCTTCCTGCATCTAGCCTGTCCAACCCCTTAAGAATTTTGTAAGTTTCTATAAGATCCCCTCTCAATCTCCTAAATTCTAGAGAGTATAAACCAAGTCTATCCAGTCTTTCTTCATAAGACAGTCCTGACATCCCAGGAATCAGTCTGGTGAACCTTCTCTGCACTCCCTCTATGGCAATAATGTCCTTCCTCAGATTTGGAGACCAAAACTGTACGCAATACTCCAGGTGTGGTCTCACCAAGACCCTGTACAACTGCAGTAGAACCTCCCTGCTCCTATACTCAAATCCTTTCGCTTAAATGGATAACCTCACATTTATCCACATTATACTGCATCTGCCAAACATTAGCCCACTCACCCAGCCTATCCAAGTCACCTTGCAGTCTCCTAGCATCCTCCTCACAGCTAACACTGCCCCCCAGCTTAGTGTCATCCGCAAACTTGGAGATATTGCCTTCAATTCCCTCATCCAGATCATTAATATATATTGTAAATAGCTTGGGTCCCAGTACTGAGCCTTGCGGTACCCCACTAGTCACTGCCTGCCTAATGAAGAACTCAACCATATTATGGTCACTCTTGCCCAAGGGGGCACGTACAACAAGATTGCTAACTAACCCGTCCTCATTACTCAATACCCAGTCTAAAATAGCCTGCTCTCTCGTTGGTTCCTCTACATGTTAATCATATGTATAAATATATATGTATGTGTATATATATGCATGTATGTGTATATATGCATGTATATGTATATGTGTGTATATATGTATGTATATATATGTTTATATGTGTGTATGTATGCATATAAATGTATCCATATGTATGTGTGTATTTGTATGTGTGCATATGTATGTGTATACGTATGTATGTATGTGTATATATGTATGTGTGTATATATGTATGTGTATATATATATGTGTGTATAAATATATATATGCATATATATATTATTACTATATAATTATATATATAATTGCCTTTATGGTTTATGTATATCATCTTACAAGACAAATAAATTAATAGTGATTATTTAAATCAAAGTAGCTTCTGATCCATGAGAATAAACTTAACTATCTGTAACTTGCCTCTCACACACAGACACACATTCATATAAATATATATAATATGTATACGTTAAATTTAATTTTGTGCAGTGTGTGTTAAAGCAATACAATGCAAGGGAAACTACGCAAAGGAGGGGGCTGTTCCCGCTACAAGATACTCGAGGATCTTTGCTTTGGATCAAAGATTATAGCGGAGCTCTATAATCTTTGCTTTGGATCACAGCGGGTGGCATACCGGAAGTCGAGTGTCGCACTATAAAATGGCGGCCGTGACGTTCCGTCACGTACTACATGTCAGCCCATTGAAATTCGGAAGAGTGGTCTATCTTGCTCCTCTAGGATCTTTGGCTCAGTGGACACACGGCGCCGGTCACTGTGTAATCCCCTCCTGCCTCATCACCAAACTTTGCCAGCGCTCGGCACTTCACCCTGCCTGCTGCCTGCTGCAGCGCCTGCACACATGCCATCACCGTCCAGTATTCATGTCCGTCGGCCGTCTTCACACTCTGCAGCGTTGGCTGCATCAATACACACGCGGCTCATGCAAGATCTTCCCCCAGTCTGTGTCCGATGCAACCTGGTCCCTGCTCCTCTGGTCACCTTGAGTGAGGTTCCTGCGGGGGGCGACCAGTGTGTGTGTGTGTGTGTGTGTGGGACCCCGGTGAGTGCGGGAGGGGGGGAGGGGGAGGACAGTGTCAGGAAATGAAGGGAAGACACAAGGAACTGCAAATGCTAGATTACAAATAAAAAACACACAGCGCTGGAGTAACTGCGGGTCGGGCAGCATCTGTGGAGGACATGGATAGGCGACGTTTCGGGTCGGGATCCCATTCAAATGGAGGGGATTGCATTCAGCTGCCGCCAAGCTGACGAAGGAATTGGTGAATTTGGTCAGATGGGAAAATATCAACGATGACATTGGATGTATATAAACGGTTCATTTGTATTTTGTGCTGAGTTTCACGCCCCAACCCAGGGAACTAACGTGAGTTTGATGCTGTGTTTCCGACCCCTCGCTCTCTGCCCAATGCCTTGTGCTTTGAATTGCCCGTTAGGTTAAAGTTAATGATCAGTTAATTGATTACATGTGATGCTGAAAAGAAAGTGTCCGTGCAATAAATACAGAACTCTCTGCAGATTGAACGGGAAGCCGAGGGCAGTTTGTTCACAGTCTGTGCGTGCAGAGATGGGCAGCATCTGTTTCATTTCATTGTCCATTGAACAACCCAACCACTCTGCCCCCAGTCTGTGGGCTGTGCACATCTGGAAAAGCCCAGAAGTTCAGGCAGTAACTGCAGAGGGAAAAGCTGCCTGTAAACCGCCCCACCCCACTGAAATGTACAGGGCTTGGCGATCGCACATACTTTCTGTACTGAGGTCGGGGAAGTTTCACTTCTGTCACAATCTCCAGGACCCTGCAATCTACTGTGCAAGTCTTGCCCTGGTTTCACCTCCCAACCTCCACGCTTCCTACTTGTCACATTTACATATAACCATATAACAATTACAACACGGAAACAGACCATCTCGACCCTTCTAGTCCGTGCCGAACACGTATTCTCCCCTAGTCCCATATACCTGCGCTCAGACCATAACCTTCCATTCCTTTCCGGTCCATATAACTATCCAATTTATTTTTAAATGATAAAAACGAACCTGCCTCCACCACCTTCACTGGAAGCTCATTCTACACAGCCACCACTCTCTGAGTAAAGAAGTTCCCCCTTATGTTACCCCTAAATTTCTGTCCCTTAATTCTCAAGTCATGTCCCCTTGTTTAAATCTTCCCTACTCTCAGTGGGAAAAGCTTATCCACGTCAACTCTGTCTATCCCTCTCATCATTTTAAAGACCTCTATCAAGTCCCCGCTTAACCTTCTGCGCTCCAAAGAATAAAGACCTAACTTGTTCAACCTTTCTCTGAAACGTAGTTGCTGAAACCCAGGCAACATTCTCGTAAATCTCCTCTGTACTCTCGCTATTTTGTTGACCTCCTTCCTATAACTAGGCGACCAAAATTGTACACCATACTCCGGAATTGGCCTCACCAATGCCTTGTACAATTTTAACATTACATCCCAACTTCTATACTCAATGCTCTGATTTATAAAGGCCAGCACACCAAAAGCTTTCTTTACCACCCTATCTACACGAGATTCTACTTTCACGGAACTGTGCACAGTTATTCCCAGATCCCTCTGTTCACCTGCATTCTTCAATTCCCTACCATCCCATCTTACCTTTCCTCATCCAGTTTCTCAATTGATCTTGAACCTGTTTTAATCTTAGATATAAAACCCTATTCACTGCCCACTTTACCACCAATTCTGGTGGCATTCGCAAACTTACGAACAGGTGGGTGTGGGAATAGGAACTGGAGTTTAGTTTAGTTTAGAGATACAGCACGAAAACAGGCCCTTCGGCCCATCGAGTCTACCGACCAGCGATACCCGCACAATGTCCGACACACACTAGTTTAGTTTAGAGATACAGCACGGAAACAGGCCCTTCGGCCCACCAAGTCTGTACCGAACAGCGATACCCGCACAATGTCCTACACACAATAGTTTAGTTCAGAGATACAGCACGGAAACAGGCCCTTCGGCCCACCGAATCTGTACCGACCAGTGATACCCGTACAATGTCCTACACACACTAGTTTAGTTTAGAGATACAGCACGGAAACAGGCCCTTCGGCCCACCAAGTCTGTACCTACCAGTGATCCCCGCACATTAACACTATCCTACACACACAAGGGACAATTTTAAATTGACACCAAACCAATTAACCTACAAACTTGTACGTCTTTGAGTGTGGGAGGAAACGGACGATCTCGGAGAAGATCCACGTTGGTCATGGAGTGAACGAACAAGCCCCGTACAGACAAGCAGCCATAGTCAGGATTGAACCCGGGTCTCTGGCGCTGTGAGGCAGTAGCTCTACCGCTGCGCCGCCGTTCAATGACATGTGATGAGAAGCTGATGATGACCATGGCAGACAGAGTGTAAGTGCTGGCTCTGTAAAACGGTCGCCTAGTCCAGCCGATAATCTTTATCTGAACATTAACAACCTTACAACTCTGGCCCATTACAGCAACAATGTTAAAACACTAAGGCACACCAGGAACACGTTAAAACAATCTGAAACATCGCAACATTTGTCTGTTTGCTTCAGCTACCTTTTACATATCCCACTGTCTAACATAGGAAATGGGTTCAAACTTTGAGCAGATACCTTGCAGACGATGTTGGTGAGTGATACATTGCTTTCCCCATACTTAAAGATTGTTCCGTTACAAAGTTTACTTTCACATTGGGCTAATTACATCGGGCAGCACGGCGACACAGGGGTAGAGTTGCTGCCTCACAGCACCAGAGACCCACCCGGGTTTAGAAACATAGAAACATAGAAATTAGGCGCAGGAGTAGGCCATTCGGCCCTTCGAGCCTGCACCGCCATTCAATATGATCATGGCGGATCATCTAACTCAGTATCCCGTACCTGCCTTCTCTCCATACCCCCTGATCCCCATAGCCACAAGGGCCACATCTAACTCCCTCTTAAATATAGCCAATGAACTGGCCTCAACTACCCTCTGTGGCAGAGAGTTCCAGAGATTCACCACTCTCTGTGTGAAAAAAGTTATTCTCATCTCGGTTTTAAAGGATTTTCCCTTATCCTTAAGCTGTGACCCCTTGTCCTGGACTTCCCCAACATCGGGAACAATCTTCCTGCATCTAGCCTGTCCAACCCCTTAAGAATTTTGTAAGTTTCTATAAGATCCCCTCTCAATACTCCTAAATTCTAGAGAGTATAAACCAAGTCTATCCAGTCTTTCTTCATAAGACAGTCCTGACATCCCAGGAATTAGTCTGGCGAACATTCTCTGCACTCCCCCTCTATGGCAATAATGTCCTTCCTCAGATTTGGAGACCAAAACTGTACGCAATACTCCAGGTGTGGTCTCACCAAGACCCTGTACAACTGCAGTAGAACCTCCCTGCTCCTATACTCAAATCCTTTTGCTATGAAAGCCAACATACCATTCACTTTCTTTACTGCCTGCTGCACCTGCATGCCTATCTTCTATGACTGGTGTACCATGACACCCAGGTCTCGCTGCATCTCCCCCTTTCCCAATCGGCCACCATTTAGATAATAGTCTGCTTTCCCGTTGTTGCCACCAAAATGGATAACCTCACATTTATCCACATTATACTGCATCTGCCAAACATTTGCCCACTCACCCAGCCTATCCAAGTCACCTTGCAGTCTCCTAGCATCCTCCTCACAGCTAACACTGCCCCCCAGCTTATTGTCATCCGCAAACCTGGAGATATTGCCTTCAATTTCCTCATCCAGATCATTAATATATATTGTAAATAGCTGGGGTCCCAGGACTGAGCCTTGCGGTACCCCACTAGTCACTGCCTGCCATTGTGAAAAGGACCCGTTTACTTCTACTCTTTGCTTCCTGTTTGCCAGCCAGTTCTCTATCCACATCAATACTGAACCCCCAATGCCGTGTGCCATTGCCAGCGTTGATCCTGACCGGGCGGGTTCTATCTGTGTGGAGTTTGTACGCTCTCCCTGTGACCTGCGTGGGTTTTCTCCGGGTGCTCTGGTTTCCCCCACATTGCAAAGACGCACAGGTTTGTAGGTTAATTTCCTTCTGTAAATGATCCCTAGTCTGTACGATGGAAGTACAGGCGATCGTTGGTCGGCACGGACTCGGTGGGTCGAAGGGCCTTTTTCCACGACATATCTCTGAACTAAACTAATTGCAGGCACATTAATATTCCTTGGATCAGCTTTTCCCTTTGAGAATAGGGAAGATTCAAACAAGAGGACATGACTTCAGAATTAAGGATCAGAAGTTTAGGGGTAACATGAGGGGGAACTTCTTTACTCAGAGAGTGGTAGCGGTGTGGAATGAGCTTCCAGTGGAAGTGGTGGAGGCAGGTTCGGTGGTATCATTTAAAAATAAATTGGATAGTTATATGGATGAGAAGGGATTGGAGGGTTATGGTATGAGTGCAGGCAGGTGGGACTAAGGGAACAAAGTTGTACGGCACAGACATGTAGGGCCGAGATGGCCTGTTTCCGTGCTGTAATTGTTATATGGTTATATATGGTTATTTGTGGGTATGTTTCTGATCAGAGCAGAAATGCTTCAGCCTAGGTCAGGTAAAATAGAGCAGTACACAGCTGGCTAGACGTGAGCTGAAGGGAAGACTGTTGTTGCTGATGGGAAGTGCAGCGGCTCAGTGGACACACGGCGCTGGTCACTGTGTAATCCCCTGCCTCATCACCAAATCTTGCCAGCGTTCGGCATTTCACCCCTACAGTGCACAGCAGAGCATGCGGGAGCTGAAGGGAATACTGTAGATGACATATGCATGTGACCCTTAATATAGTTACCTCATCACTACTAACCACTCCCCATATCACAAGTATAATTACAACCTCCCCACCCACATATCGCTCACTAGTTTCCGTGACAGACCACGTACAGCCAGTGCTCTCTGTAATGCCACAGTATGAATGTAATAAAAGATGTAAAGTCACAGTGTGTCGATAACCTATCTTTACATGGTGTCAGAAAACTCTTACCCCTTGCGCCTCATGTTTATCGGGGTTTTTTAAATTAAATTTTGCCCCAGTTTTCTGTTACCCCCTCGTTATGGCCAATTCTTGCTGCAAACCCGATGTGCTCATTTTCGATGCAGACATTGCCCATCGATGGAATGTCTTTAGACGTGACTTCGACCAATATGTCACAATCGCTCATCCTGCCACTACTCCGGCCGTCCAAAGTAGTAGTGCCTGCTGCTCTGCACGACCACTATTTTCAGGCTGCTCATAACGGTCATCCTGGGGCCAAAGCCACCTTGTCTCACACCCAGAGCCAGTTATACTGGCCTGGTATGGCTCAATACATCCGGGAGAGGGTCTCTTCATGTTCCACCTGTAACAGCCTCGCCCCCCACCAGCAACGACAGCCACTTCTACAGCAGGCTACACCCGAACTGCCCTGGATGGCGGTTGCCACCGACATTTTCGAGTGGCGAGGCAAACACTTCCTGGTACTAGTCGACTCTTACTCCAACTGGTTCGAGGTTTACCCGCTGCACTCCCTCACCTCTTCGGCCGTTGTCGATAAGCTGCGCCGCCATTTCTCCACCTTCGGCACCCCGGCCAGCCTGCAGTCGGACAACGGCAGCCAATTCACGAACTCCGAGTTTCGGGCTTTCGCAACCAGCTGGAACTTCCGCCACTTCACCAGCAGCCCTGAGTACCCGCAAAGCAACGGCCTGGCCGAGCGTGCCGTTCGCAGTGCAAAGAACTTACTGGAACAATGTTGTTTGTCTAACTCTGATTTCTTTCTAGCCCTCCTCAACCTTTGCAACATATCCCGTGACCCTGCAATGGGCTCCCCTGCTCAGCGGCTCATGTCTCGCACTACCAGACCTCCGCTCCCAGTGGCCCAGCACTCACTCGTCCCCTCTGTCCTCAAGCCCGCTGCTGTTCAGGAGCGCATCGCCTTTAAGCGCGATGTTCAGAAACGCTCCCATGACAAGTCCTGCCGCCTCCTGCCGCGCCTTTTCCCGGTCAGGTTGTCCGCATGCAGACCCCCACCGGTCACTCCCGGCTCGCCACCGTAGTCGCCACTGCTGGGTCGCCTCGGTCCTATCTCGTCGACCATGCAGGAACCATCTACCGCCGGTCCCGCCAACACTGCGGCTTGTCAACGAGCCACGACCACCACCAACAGATCCTTTTGCTCCCCCACTGAAATTTCAGCCTCCAGGCGATGCTCGGCCCATCACTCCTCGCATGCCACGGTCTCTACCCTCACAGCTCTATCTGTCCGCTCCTCCTCCGGTTCCCCCTCCCTCACCTGCCCGCGTGCAGTCCTCTGCGGGTCCCGCATCCCCTCATGCCCTTCTGCCTTTGTCTTCTCCGTCCCCGCCCGGCTCACCCGTTCCAGTGCAGCCGTCTGCACCTACCGCCGTACTGCCTCCACTTGTTCCTGCAGGGTGGGGAGATGGCGAGATGCGAGCCCGGTCGGGACGTGTTGTCAAGCCGCCTGTCCGCTATGGCCATTTTGCTTAACCATTTCTACTCATTTGATTGTCAGCGCATGAGACGTGGTCGCCCTGTCACTACTTTGTTTGTCTTTCGTTTCCAAGGGGAAGGATGTAGATGACATATGCATGTGACCCTTAATATAGTTATCTCATCACTACCAACCACTCCCCATATCACAAGTATAATTACAACCTCCCCACCCACATATCGCTCTCTAGTTTCCGTGACAGACCACGTACAGCCAGTGCTCTCTGTAATGCCACAGTATGAATGTAATAAAAGAAGTAAAGTCACAGTGTGTCGATAATCTATCTTTACAAATACCGTGATATGTTCATCCATTGAAACACTGTCACTATCGACTGGAATCGGAACAGATGACAGGATCACAGATTTTAATCACTTTGCTTTGTTGGGCAGTGGATTAACAGGTCATGAGGGATAGGAGCAGAATTAGACCATTCGGACCATCAAGTCTACTCCACCAAACAATCATGGCAGATCTATCTCTCCCTAACCCATTCTCCTGCCTTCTCCCCATAACCTCTGACAACAGTACTAATCGAGAATTGAGGTCTCATAGAGAATAGAGGCACAAACAGTATTTCCAGGTGAGGCAGAGGTTCACCTGCACCTCCTCCATCCTCATCTATTGCATCCGCTTCTCTAGGTGTCAACTGCTCTACATCGGTGAGACCAAGCGAAGGCTTGGAAATCGCTTCGCCCAACACCTCCGCTCGGTTCTCATCAACCAACCTGATCTCCCGGTGGCTCAGCACTTCAACTCCCCCTCCCATTCGGAATCTGACCTTTCTGTCCTGGGCCTCCGCCATGGCCAGAGTGAGTCCCACTGTAAATTGGTGGAGCAACACCTCATATTTCACTTGGTGGTATGAACATTGACTTATCCAACATCAGATAGTCCTTGCTTTCTCCCTCCTTCCCCTCCTCTTCCCAGCTCTCCCACAGCCGACTGTCTCACCCCTTCCTTATTTCTTCCCACCCCCCTCCCCACACCCCCACATCAGTGAAGAAGGGTTTTGACCTGAAACGTCACCGATTCCTCCGCTCCATAGATGCTGCCTCACCCGTTGAGTTTCTCCGGCATTTTTGTCTACCTTCGATTTTCCAGCATCTGCAGTTCTTTCTTTAACATTTTGTCTACTCCACTGTCGAATCTTCTCAAGGTATGCCTACTTTGAAGAAGTTCTCCTGCTCCCTCTGAAGACAGATTAACAACCTCCTCTCTGACTGCCCCACCCTCTGTGATTCCCCCTTCCCTCCAACTCTACGACCACATCCTAACCCAGACACGTTACCACGGCCACGTTAGCTTTCTCGGGACTTGCCTGCGCCTCCATCTTGTACCTCATGGTTTCCATCTCCAGTTCCCGACCTCCCAGTTCGGACCGAACGCAGACTATAGATACCGACTGGCTATCTGCCGCCATACATGGCAAATCTCCTTCCGTGCTCTATGATCTACTCTGGCTGCAATGAGCCAGCACCAGCAGGACCTCGCTTTGTCTCTCCCGAAACTTCGGGCCTCACTCACCCAGACCTGCAACGGACCGCAACTCTACTTCATCCAACGACAGATCCACGTCTTCAACAAACCATTCTTGGCCCACTTGGACTCCACCAAGGACCTTAAACTCACCCGCCTCCAGGCCGCTCCTGCGACTGGACCACCTGCAGGTCCCGGGCCCCAACACTGACCCGCACTGCCTGCCTGAACACCACCAGGCGCAGTCCCACGATGCCATCTTTGCCACGAGGAGCAGTTCCAGCACTCACCGCCGTCCTGACCGACCTCAGGCCCGGACACCGAAGATGCCGCTGTTACCGACCTCCACGTGGCCGCTGTCACCAACCTCCACGTGGCCGCTGTCATCGACCTCCACGTGGCCGCTGTCACCTACCTCCACGAGGCCGCTGCCACTGACCTTCACCCACTCACCGATGAGGCCGGTCCTCGCTAACTCACCGGGACCGCCAACTATCGCCGCCTCACCGATAACACCAACCCTCACTGCCTCACCGATAACACCGACTCTTGCTGCCTCACCGATAACGCCGACCCTCACTGCCTCACTGATAACACCGGCCCTCACTGCCTCACCGATAACACCGGCCCTCACTGCCTCACTGATAACACCGACTCTCGCTGCCTCACCGATAACGCTGACCCTCGCCGCCTCAACGATAACACCGACCCTCGCTAACTACCCGGTACCTCCGACTATAACCGTCTCACCGGGACCGCCGAGCCTCACTGGCCATCCGTTCACCAGATCTTCCAACGATTTGCCCACTGACCCAGACTCCACTCCCCGCGGGCCTCCACCATTGACTCTACTGACCCTCGCCACTCCACCGCCCACCAGCAGGTCACAGCCATGGCTTTACCCGAGTCCTAGGCTCAGCACCAGGCCTGAAGTCTCCACACTGCAGACTCTCACACCACGGGCTCTAACTGTGCTTGGTCCTAGTGCTCCCCCCCCACCACACACACAGGGAACCTCTGTGGTCGTTCTACTGGGTCTTCCCCTATCCCATTATACCATGTGACCCCAGCTCTTCCCCACCCCACACTAGAGTCCTCATACCCCCCCTCCTCCCTGACCACCCTCCACCCCCCCCTACCAGACATCGCCTCGGCCTCCGTCCACTCACCTGCCTTCCTCCGGCCCCAACACCCATCCTTGCCATGTGTTCACCAGACCTCCTGACCTCCCCTCTATGATACCGAACGGTCTGGCCTCAGCAGAGGCCTCACTTTTGTTCCCCTCCGTCCCCACCTCAATGAGTTCCGCGCCCGCCCACGATGTAGAGCACTTCTTCCGTCACCTCCGCATCCAAGCGATTTTTCCATGGAAGGAGTCCTCACCCCCTGGTGATGACACCTTCTCCCGTCTCCAACGGACCCCCTCCTCTTGGACCCCCCCCCCCCCCCCCCTCCCGCATGGCCATCGACCGGCTTTAGACCTTTTTATTTTAAACTGCCAGTGGGACAACTGCCTCAACTTCTCCACTCCCCTGTCTCACTCTAACCTCTCCCCCCCCGAAGGTACAGCCCTCCACTCACTCTGCAACAACCCAGACTGGGTGATCAAACCTGCCGACAAGGGAGGTGCGTGGTAGTCTGGCGCGCTGATCTCTACAAGGTCAGGCGCCAACTCCTACTTATCCTTGGACCGTGACCCCACAGACGAGCACCAGGCCATTATTGTTCGAGACGTACCATGGCCCGAGACGTACTATAGCACCATCACTGACTTCATCAACTCCGGCTCCCTGCCCTCCCAAGCCTCCAACCTCATCGTTCTCCAGCCCCACATGGCCCGATTTTACCTTCTACACAAAATCCACAATCCTGACTGTCCTGGCAGACCAATGTTTCTGCCTGTTCATGTCCCACCGAACTTATTTCCACATACCTCGACTCCATCCTATCCCCCCTGGTCACAACTGCCCACATGTGACCCATGTCCCTCTAAACCTTTTCTATCCATGTACCTGTCCAAATGTGGTTGTAGTATTTGCCTCAACTACCACCTTTGTCACCTGTTCCATATACCCACCACTCTATGTGTAAATAAAAAGCCCCTCACATTCCTATTAAATCTTTCCCAAAATTTCCCAAATTCATTCGAATTACGTTTAGGTCATGAGCAGGGAGATTTTTTGTGTAATGCATTGTGCTGGTTGATTTGTTGGATGATCAAAGTGTAACTGATCTGACTATAAAAATGGGAAAAAGGCAGAGAATTAA
The DNA here is from genome assembly GCF_028641065.1 of Leucoraja erinaceus. Taxonomy (NCBI): domain Eukaryota; kingdom Metazoa; phylum Chordata; class Chondrichthyes; order Rajiformes; family Rajidae; genus Leucoraja; species Leucoraja erinaceus. The sequence goes on along the minus strand of NW_026575923.1, from coordinate 10,055 downwards.
AATATTTTTAAAGATAGAATATTTTTAATACAACTATCAGAAAACTATTGAAATGGTTTATATAATGTTCAAAAAATTGATGTGCTGAAATTGTCAATTCTGTGTTGTCAACAGGATCTAGACTATCACTGTTTCTTCCTGAAAAAGTGCATTTGAAACAGAAACCATCGTTTTTTTTACATTTTACTCTTTTCCCTAACCGTCTATTTCCTTTTCATGTTTTCCTTCTGCACAATCTTCCTAGTGAAGAATCCCAATTCAACATTTCTACCCAAGATCACCACCTATCTTTTTACTGGCATTTGAAAGAAAGTTATGTTGTCTGTAGTTATTAGCACAGTATATCCCACATTGCAAATTGCTTAATAAATTAGACTCCAGCATTACAGATAATTAAGCAGTGCAGAAGTAGCCTATTGAGCCTAACAGATTAGTGATGGATCCTGCATCATTTCACCCCATAAACACCCAGATTAAAGACAGCCCTCACGTTAGGTTACAATGCTGGCACCACACAGGACAACCGCGCCAATAGCCTCTCGCCTTTTTCTTCTTTTGCTATTTTGGTCTGTGTTGACTGTTTACTTGTGTGTTATTAGTGTACCTTTAGTTTTTGTATTATGTGGCGGTGGGGAAAAACGTTTTAATCTCTTTCCTCGATGGAGCGAGCCTGCGTCGACCAAAGCTAGAGGGCCCGAGTCGAGGTGCGAGCGGGCAAATGTCTTCAGTAGATAGGTGTCTTTTAAACAAGGAGGAGGGAGGGGTGGGAGGTGACGTCAGTCGTAGTGCGAGCAGACGGCATGCAGATCCATTGTCATGTCGTCAACGTTTTTAATTCAAAGTTGGATCGGTTTTGTGAACATTGGAATTAATAACTCAAGAAATAAAGCACAACATTTTCAGGTAAGACGATTTTTGACTCCAGGGGGTAAATCTCTACCAGAATATGTGAAAAATATTCCCGTCACTCGTCGTTTTTTCAAGTAGATGTGATCACACACAAACAGATAAATACACAGACGCACATGCACACACCCCTCCCACACACACCTCCCACACACACCCACATCCAAGATCAGAGTTTTATAGATATAAGGATATGGATATGATGTATCCTGTTCCTTTTTTGTATGACTGTTGGCAAATCAAATTCCTTATCTGTTTACACACTTGGCTAATAAATTAATTACAATTACAATTAAAATTACAATTAAGTAGACCTCTTGGAATTCCATGGTGCATTTTTCCAAAACATAAATCTTAATTATCTAGAGAGCAACAAGTTTAATTTCTGGAATGTTGCAGTTGCTCTAAGCCCCAATGCATATGTTTCTAGAGCTTTAGATGGTAAATTGATCAGTGAAGCAACCAGATTGTGTTCAGTTGTGCAAGGCAGAGAAGGAAGTGTAATAATATTCCTGAATATAATGTTGGACATATTCAGGAATAGGGAACAAGTTTCTCCTCCTCCCACATGACAGTGATGACCCATTTCTTGGCTGAAGATTCATTAAACAATTTACTTGTCTCTTTTGATGTTGATTGCAAGAAATTATATTTTCTTTAATAATGTTTTGCAGTTTTATTCTTGCAACAATTTCACTTCTTGCTTCTGTGCCGTTATTTTTCTTTTTCGCTTTTCACAGTTACCTCATTGCAGCTGGAATGAACATATATGAGCAGGTAAAAGTAAAGATAACAGTTGTAATTTAATTTTCACTTTATTTAAACACAGAAACAGGGATTTAAACTAATTAGTCTGTGTTTAGGGTTCACAAGAGCCTCTCCCCACCCTTATTTATTCATCCCATGACACGTATTTCTCTGGCTTCCCTTTAAACCATTCGTGTAATTTGCCTTAATTATTGTTCAAAATACTAACTGCTGTTATGGCAAAGGAGTTTTCTGAATCACCTTTTGGATTTAGTGGTGTGGTGATTCCTTGTCTTGCTACCTGCCATAAAGCATAGATTAGTCATTTTAAATCAGTTGAGTTTTTGAAGCCCTCTCCTCTTTTCTCTCTAGTTGCTGCCACTTGGTTCCATACTAAGGAAGCACGGAATTTCATTCCACTTTTATGCAGATGACAGTCAGATTTATGTGCCTCTTAAAAAGAAGGATGAACGCTCTGTCGGACTGTTACTTAAGTGTCTCAACGACATAAAGGCCTGGATGGCTCTGAACTTTTTAAGTTGTAATGATAAAAAGACGGAAGTAATGGTTTTTGGTTGCACCACTGGGCCCCCCCCCCTGTAGATCTGGGCTCCCTGGCCCAGTATATCAGACCAAGTATCACAAACCTAGGGGTTACAGTGGACCCTGAGCTTAAATTTGACAGTCAGATTAAGGCTATTGTTAAATCAAGCTTTTTCCATTTGAGGCAGCTGTCAAAATAAAGCCAATTCTGTCAAGGCAACACTTTGAGACGGTAATCCACGCCTTTGTTACCACTCGGCTGGATTACTGCAATGCACTGTATGTGGGGGTTAGTGGGTCCTACATCGCCCGTCTCCAGATGGTACAGAATGCAGTTGTACGTCTTTTAACTGGCACACGTAAACATGAGCACATTTTTGCACATTTTAGCCTCACTCCACTGGTTGCCTATTCAGTTTAGGATCCATTTTAAAATTATTTTATTTGCTTTTAAATCCCTGAATGGTCTTGCCCCGCCCTACCTATCTGAGCTTCTACACCCTTATACACCCGCCCGCTCTCTCAGGTCATATAATCAGCTGCTCCTGAGTGGGCCTAAAACTAAGCTGAAGCTCAGAGGGGACCGTGCCTTTGCTGTGTCGGCACCCAAATTATGGAACGATCTGCCTCTCCACATTAAACAGGCCTCTTCTCTGTCTGTTTTTAAATCACTTCTTAAAACCCATCTCTTCTCTGTGGCCTTTGATACGCAATAAGATGTCGACTATATTTATTTACTTAATTTAATTTCTTATTTTTTTGATTGCTTTTATTCCGTGGTTATTATGTTCACTCATGTTTTATGTCTTTTAATTTATTGTTGTATTCCATATGTAATTTTTTGCACCTCATGTGAGCTGTTATGGCGTCTGCTTATGATGTCTGTACAGCACTTTGGTCAAAATTGGCTGTTTTAAAGTGCTTAACAAATAAAGTAGGATTGGATTGGATTGGATTAAACTCTTCACTCATACCCTAGTATATGCTCATTGACCTTTAATCAATGAAATTGAAATGTAGGACTAATTGATCAAAATATTTTCTCGTGGTTGTTGTGAGATTGCCCTCTGGAAGAACCGGTCACAAGAGGCTCCCAGTACAAAGAAACAAATTAAATCTGGTCCTGATGTGACATGGTAAAGCCCATGGCCTCTGACTTACTGAGTGTCCTGTTCATTTGAAGGGTATGTTACGATGTTCAATTTGGTTCTGGGCTGTTTCAATGCAGTTGTGATGAATTACCATGTGAGCCTGGGGGATGGGCTGTGGGTGCAGGGTGGGGAAGAAATGTCCACAGGGAGTGGAGTCAAGTCACTTGGTGTAAAATCAAAATACTGCAGTGCTGGAACTCTGAAATAACAACTGGAAACACCCACTGAATATATTTATTTTATACTTTGCTGATATTACCTGATTTTCACCCAGAGAGTTGTGCATCTGTGGTTTTCAATCAGAGAGTTGTGAATCTGTGGAATTCTCTGCTTCAGAAGGCAGTGGAGGCCAATTCTCTGGATGCTTTCAAGAGAGAGTTAGATAGAGCTGTTAAAGAAAGCGGAGTCAAGGGGTATGGGGAGAAGACAGGAACGGGGTACTGATTGTGTGGTAGATCAGCCATGATCACAGTGGATGGTGGTGCTGGCTTGTAGGGGCAAATGGCCTACTCCTGCATCAATTCTCTATTGTCCTTTAACTGATCAATATGATTTTCTTGCTGACAGATTATGAGGACATATCAACATGAAAGGAATCAATTTGATACGGGATGTAGGAGAAACGTTACTGTCCTGTTGTTCGGTCACCAGCTATCGAGGTAAGATTGCCTTGTAAAATAAGAACTTGTGACAACGTAATGTATTGGCCAATCTGTATTATTTAAATTCAGAAATGTTATTCAATCAGGTGCCGACTCACCTCACCGTCGCGGAGCTGGCCGAGACCGGAGCGGGTGGAGCGGTGGAGGAGCGCTGCCGCTGCTGCTGCCGCTGCCGCTGCTGCTGCTGCTGCTGCCCGACCTCCGGAGATTGGGAGGCTGCTGCTGCGGGTCTGCGGACGGCGGCACCGGGAGCCCGCGGCTCCCTGGAGGGAGACCGCTTTTCGGGGCTCCTGCAACGGCGACTTCTCCCGCCCGAGTTGCGGGGTCGAAGAGCTCCTGGAGCGGGGCCTAGCACCACTGCCCCGCGCGGCTTGGAACGGCCGCGGGACTGTGCGAGCGCACGCCGGGGTCTTTAACACCAAGACCCGGTGTGCGACCTCGCACCACCCGGCGTGGCTTTAATGGCCGCGGGACAATCGCCATCGCCAGCCGGGGGCCTTGACTTTGACTCTGACATCGGGGGGGGGGAGAGTGCAGTGGAGAGATAAGTTTTTTTTGGCCTTCCATCACAGCTATGTGATGGATGTTTATGTAAAATGTAATTGTGTTGTGTCTGGGGTCTATTTGTGTGTAATGTATGGCTGCAGAAACGGCATTTCATTTGGACCTCCAGGGGTCCAAATGACAAATAAATAGACTATTGACTATTGACTATCAATGAGTGAATTTCCGGTTTTACCCTGTGAGAAATATTCGCGTTCCACCCATCCTGCAGCTAAATTAGCTTTTCCTTCCAGTTCCAATGAAGGGTCTTTGACCTAAAATCTTAACTCAATCTCTCTTCCTACAGTTGTAGCCTGATCGGCTGAGTATTTCCAGCATTTTCTGCTGTTATTGTGGCATTTAAATGAACCTCCTTGAGGGAGGATTTCTGCTGTCTGGCATCAGGCCATAACAATTTCACATCCTGAAGTGTCCCAGCAATGGACACTGCTGTGTGAGGATCTTTACCAGAAGAACTGCGATGGTTCAAGATGGTAGTCCACCATCGCTTTCTCAAGGGCAATTGAAAATAGGCAAGAAATGCAGATCCTATTCGGGACACTCGCACTTGAAAAATATATTGATTTTCTTTAGCCAGAGGGTTGTGAATCTGTGGAATTCATTGCTACAGATCGCTGAGGAGGCCAAGACATTAAGTATTTTTAAAGAGGAGATTTATAGGTTTTTGATTAGTAAGGGTGGCAAAGGTTGCGGGAGAAGGCAGAATGGGGTTGAGAAAGAAAAACAGACCTGGAGTATTGCGTACAGTTTTGGTCTCCAAATCTAAGGAAGGACATTATTGCCATAGAGGGAGTGCAGAGACGGTTCACCAGACTGATTCCTGGGATATCAGGACTGTCTTATGAAGAAAGACTGGATAGACTTGGTTTATACTCTCTAGAATTTAGGAGATTGAGAGGGGATCTTATAGAAACTTACAAAATTCTTAAGGGGTCGGACAGGCTAGATGCAGGAAGATTGTTCCCGATGTTAGGGAAGTCCAGGACAAGGGGTCACAGCTTAAGGATAAGGGGGAAATCCTTTAAAACCGAGATGAGAAGAACTTTTTTCACACAGAGAGTGGTGAATCTCTAGAACTCTCTGCCACAGAGGGTAGTTGAGGCCAGTTCCTTGGCTATATTTAAGAGGGAGTTAGATGTGGCCCTTGTGGCTAAGGGGATCAGGGGGTATGGAGAGAAGGCAGGTACGGGATACTGAGTTGGATGATCAGCCATGATCATATTGAATGGCGGTGCAGGCTCGAAGGGCCGAATGGCCTACTCCTGCACCTAATTTCTATGTTTTCTATGTTTCTATCAGTTATGATTGAATGGTGGAGTTAACTTGATGGGCCGAATGGTCTATTACTGCTCCTATGCATTATGGTCTTATAGACCGATTATGGTTCTAGCTGTATTGTAAGTCTGAACATCAGCATTACTAATTTAGTTCACTTTGTTTTATTTTAGCTGCAAAAAAAGAATGAAGTCACCGTGCTCCCAAGTTCTCTGGTGGAACGTCCATCCGTCAGTTCCAAGTGTGCGGACACCACATCTGCCACTTTTATAGCCATCCTGTCTTGTTCCAATGCTGTTGTTCCACTACCTGTCGCTTGTGTTCCTACTTTACCCAACCGCCCCCAAAGTGCCCCCTTGCCCACTTTCTCTTACCTTAATGAAAACTCTGGTGCTCCATTTCAAACTCTTTCCTCTCAACTGGCCTATTTACCTGTTACCACATTAGCTACCCATTCCCCTGTCAATACCCATGCCAGCTCCCTCTCCTTATAAATGTCCTGCCTGAACCTTAACTGCCACTGCTCGGATCAACACAACTGGAACGAATATGACAAACGATTTTCCTTGTTACCTTCCCACTTCCCACTTGTTGCTTTCCCACCTCACTTCCCTTCACAACCCCTACTAGCAGCAGCCCTGTGGAAAGCAACAGATTGTGTCACCTGGATGATTCTTGTGTCGTGATCAAACAGTGAGTACCTCCCAACAATAATAATATGTTAATTAATTAATCAAAAAATGAAGTTCAACAGAAAATTAAAACCAAAGAAAAAAATATTTTAACTTCTGACCATTTTCTTCAAGAATTGTCAGCTATTGTTTACAGGGATTGTCTTTTGCAGGCTTCAACACAATTGAGGAAGGCTTCAATGTGACATTTGGGCAAAATGATTCTCCCTCAATGTGGATCAAGAAGTTAGCAATTCACAAACGTCTGTGAGGACAGGAAGAGGCATAGAGGTAACATTCTACAAGTGTGAGTTATTGGTGAGTTGCAGTTTCTAGTTAACCATATAACCATATAACATTTACAGCATGGAAACAGGCCATCTCGGCCCTACAAGTCCGTGCTGAACAACTTGTTTTCCCTTAGTCCCACCTGCCTGCACTCATACCATAACCCTCCATTCCCTTCTCATCCATATGCCTATCCAATTTATTTTTAAATGATACCAACGACCCTGCCTCCACCACTTCCACTGGAAGCTCATTCCACACCGCCACCACTCTCTGAGTAAAGAAGTTCCCCCTCATGTTACCCCTAAATTTCTGTCCCTTAATTCTGAAGTCATGTCCTCTTGTTTAAATCTTCCCTATTCTCAAAGGGAAAAGCTGATCCACATCAACTCTGTCTATCCCTCTCCATATAAACCATATAACCATATAACAATTACAGTACGGAAACAGGCCATCTCGACCCTTCTAGTCCGTGCCGAACACATAATCTCCCCTAGTCCCATATACCTGCGCTCAGACCATAACCCTCCATTCCCTTCCCATCCATATAACTATTCACACAGCTACCACTCTCTGAGTAAAGACCTCTATCAAGTCCCCCCTTAACCTTCTGCGCTCCAGAGAATAAAGACCTAACTTATTCAACCTTTCTCTGTAACTTAGTTGTTGAAACCCAGGCAACATTCTAGTAATCTCCTCTGTACTCTCTCTATTTTGTTGACATCCTTCCTATAATTGGGCGACAAAAATTGTACACCATACTCCAGATTTGGTCTCACCAATGCCTTGTATAATTTTAACATTACATCCCAGCTTCTATACTCAATGCTCTGATTTATAAAGGCTAGCATACCAAAAGCTTTCTTTACCACCCTATCTATATGAGATTCCACCTTCAAGGAACTATGCACGGGTATTCCCAGATCCCTCTGTTCAATTGTATTCTTCAATTCCCTACCATTTACCATGTACGTCCTATTTTGATTTGTCCTGCCAAGGTGTAGCACCTCACATTTATCAGCATTAAATTCCATCTGCCATCTTTCAGCCCATTCTTCCAAATGGCCTAAATCACTCTGTAGACTTTGGAAATCCTCTTCATTATCCACAACACCCCCTATCTTGGTATCATCTGCATACTTACTAATCCAATTTACCACACCTTCATCCAGATCATTGATGTACATGACAAACAACAAAGCACCCAACACCGATCCCTGAGGCACCCCACTAGTCGCCTGCCTCCAACACGACAAACTACCATCCACCATTACCCTCTGGCTTCTCCCATTCAGCCACTGTTGAATCCATCTTGCTACTCCTCCATTTATACCCAATCATTGAACCTTCTTAACCAACCTTCCATGAGGAACCTTGTCAAAGGCCTTACTGAAGTCCATATACACAACATCCACTGCTTTACCCTCATCAATTTCCCGAGTCACCTCTTTAAAAAATTCAAGAAGATTAGTCAAATATGACCTTCCAGGCACAAATCCATATTGACTGTTCCTAATCAGACCCTGTTTATCCAGATGCTTATATATACTCTCTCTAAGTATCCTTTCCATTAATTTGCCCACCACTGACGTCAAACTAACGGGTCTATAATTGCTAGGTTTACTCTTAGACCCCTTTTTAAACAATGGAACTACATGCGCAGTATGCCAATCCTCCAGCACTATTCCCGTTTCTAATGACATTTGAAATATTTCTGTCATAGCCCCGGCTATTTCTACACTAACTTCCCTCAATGTCCTAGGGAATATCCTGTCCGGACCTTGAGACTTCTCCACTTTTATATTTCTCAAAAGAGTCAGTACTTCCTGTTCTTTGAATCTCATAGTTTCCATAGCTACTCTACCTGTTTCCCTTACCTCACATAATTCAATATCCTTCTCCTTGGTGAATACCGAAGAAATGAAATTGTTCAATATCTCCCCCATCTCTTTTGGCTCTGCAGATAGCTGTCCACTCTGACTCTCTAATGGACCAATTTTATCCCTCGTTATCCTTTTACTATTAACATAGCTATCAGGGACACATGAAAATATACTCTTGAATCTTGAATCTCTTGAATCTTGACGGCGACCCCTCACCACGATGGCCACCGTCAACCTCTCATCAAGATGGACGCCGTCTATCCTTTACTACGATGGCCGCCGGCCTCCGACCAATCAGCGACGCCAACCTCACCTGCCCTCACCATGATGGCCGCCCGCCGGTCCCGCCACCACCCCGGGCCAAGTCTCCCCATCGACCGCATGAAAATAGCAGCAGAGAAGCGGCAGTTGGTGATGTCGCTGCGGACGGAGCTAAGGTAATTCATGTTGTAAATGAGCAGCAGCTGCAGTGGATTAAGCGAGATGTGTGGGGTCAACATGGTGGAGAAGTTGTAATTGTTATATGGTTATAAGTGTGAGGTCAATGAGCACATAATCTACAGCAAAGATCCTATTACAGAGCAAGATGGCCTACTCTCACGCAAACGCGTAGTACGGTCATGGGAAGATGCATGGGTGATTATAGGACCCATTTAAGCAACCAGCCTCTGCCATCTTGCTTCCGGCCGAAGATTGGATCTTTGCTTCGCCTCCGCTCCAGTATCTTCGCTTTGGTCTTTGACTTGGGCGGGGAGAGGGCGGGTGTGCGCGGCCCGGGGAGGCCTGCGGCCTTGGCGGGGTGAGGGGGGTGCGCAGCCCGGGGCAGCGGGGCATGGGGGGGGGGGGGGAGACATTGTAGTGTGGGGGAGGTCAGGGAGTGCCAGGGTGGGGGGGGGGGGTTGAAGGGTGTGATGGGGCCTAGTGTGCGTGAAGTTGTGGGGAGGTTTACATTGTTTATTATTTAATGTTCTTTGTCTAGTCTGAAATAAAGTTCATCATTGGATATAAAAATCAGAAGAAATATAATTGTGCGTGTTATATGGTTATATACATTTATATCACATTCATGTATGTGTGTTTATAAACATTTTATTCTTTAACAATAATTAACAGAAGTATGAACTAACAGAATTATGAATCTAACCCTATATCACGCACAAAAACTGTTCCCCCGCAACGTTAATTACCCTGCGAGTCGGGTCGGGTAGGTTCCGGTTACTACAAAATCAACTCAAACACTGCTCGTTAGCTATTTAAAAATAAATGATTTAAAAAACATAAAAAAAGACAATTACCAGAGTCAAATTTTATACTTGACAAGAATTAACAGAAGAATGAACTGACAGAATTATGAATCTAACCCTA